>NW_017802603.1:672423-745995 GCF_001625305.1 Branchiostoma belcheri | reverse complement strand
TACAAAATGACTAATAAACTGGTGGATGTCCCAACTACTAAGTACCTAATACCAGCCCTGAGGAGAACAAGAAATAGCCACGCATTCAAGTACCAGAGTTATCAACCAAGGATTGTGGTGTTCAAGAATTCATTCTTTCCTAGAACTATCGCAGAGTGGAACTCACTGTCACCAAGTACAGTAGGGGCATTGTCAATAGATAGCTTTAAACAATGTCTAGAGCTAGAAGTTCAAGGGTTAGGTGTAACAAGTCGATCGGTGTAATATAGCCAGCTGCCGCCGCGCCGCGTGCCTGCGAAGCTGGTGTGTTACGCCGAAAGGCGGTTATACCGGCTATACAGATACAGATACAGATAACATGTCTTTTGTATTTTAGGAAATTAATTAATTAATGAGTGAGTGTTTAATTAACTTAAATAGGTATTGCATTGTTTGGCAAGGTATTTTCCATTGACAATTTTTAATAGATCAGGTTGATCAAATGATATAATGTAAACAATTATATATGATTAGTAAAAGATGACTTTTGAAGTTCTCTTCGAGTATTATTTTAGGGTTGAATCAGGGTCAACGCGAAAAAAAATCATGATCCGGTGATCGACATCATGCCCCCCCGCACACTTCATGTATTCAGTGTTCTAAATACCCGTCTTCAGTCTGCAATTTGCAGATAGATTTTCAAGATTTCAGGATAAAAATTACACAATCTGCAATTTGAAGAATGAAAAAAAAACAACTATGGTCCTCACAACTTCATATTCCCTTTGTTTGACCCGCCCGGCGCCCAAATCCCGCTGCGATTCAAGCCGCGGCAGCTTCCCGAGCCATGCAAATAAACCTAGTCCTGACGCCACAGCCTCCGATTTCCACCGAGCCAGCCCCGAGCGCATGCCGACAGCGAGGGATGTGGCTCAGATTTCCGACGATTTCCTTATTTAGATCATTCGGAAGACTTCGGGTAGCAAACAAAATGGCCGCCATGCACATGATTTTATACTAGTAGCTTCGCTTCTCAACCGAAATGAGGAAGTTTAACCTCATTTGCAGACTTTAGCGGCCATGGAGTTGATTTGGGGAAGTGCTGAGACGCGATTTCGCTACGGCATATGGGATTTTGCCGCGGAGGGAGTTACGTACGCCGGCAAAAACTTGCTTCAGCGATCGGCTCCAGAAAATTTATCTTTATGCTGCCGCTCAAGTCTTCGAAGGTGGTTTAACGAAGTTTATATAAATAATAAAGCCACTTTGCGTAGATCGATCTCCGTTTTCTTGCGATGGTATGAAAATTCAAGTACAGTATATTTTCAAAACGTTTTGATATTTCTTTGTTCGTTGCCACATGTTGTTTATTTATCTTATTGTCATGTACAGTTACCAGCGTGAGTCTGAGTCGAGCCATTGTTCTTATGTGGCCGTTAGCACATGTTGTTTAAACAGACAGCAACATTGAAGAAAAGAACCGAGTTAACAGACATCGGCACGTTCCTTGAAGTCAGGTTTCCCGCCGTATTTAAATAAGAAATGTGTGGGCCCGCGGCGTTTTGAAAAGACGCGACGCGCTTTGGAAAGACCCCGCGCCGTGGCTCATTCAAATTCGCTACATTTTTTGCTAAGTTTAATGTCTTCACCCACGATTTTTGACCGTCAATGTTGACGGTAAGGACTTAAATTTTTACCGTCCGACGGGAAAAAATACCGTCAATTGACGGTAAAACGGGCGCTGGCTAAAGCCCTGGTTGAATGTCACGAGGTTTGTAAACTTAGATGTTGGGGACAAAGCCATAGAAGAGATTTTGAATAAAATTATATATATATATATTAACGTTACTTATAATTTAAGTTAAAATGTACTTTTGTGTCTCATTTTTTTATTCTGTTAAAAAGACTCTTAAAAGAGAGAAAACAGGTTATAAACTGTTATATACTTGATTTTTGTAATGTTTTAAACTTAAAGAGTTGAAATATAGAAGTGCATGTTCTCTCATTATATACAATGTTGATGAGAACTAGAACCATTTATATAACTTAGGTAAATTGAAATGATAGGATGGGGAAAATGTTCGTAAAAACTGTAAGCCTGTAAGCGGCGAAAATGGTCAGCTTTTGCAGAAGCACTTGTTTCAGTAGAAAACCAGAATAAATCACGCACCCGTAATTTGGCTTCGACCCAGAGCTCCTACTTCAGAGTTGAAACCTCAAAAAAAGTAACTTTATTAGAGCATGGAGGTATTATACCTCTATGATTGGAAGAAATATAGTATTGCGACACGTGCATAGAATTTGACAAATGGGGGGGGGGCGGTGGCGCTACCTAAAATTCTGCTGCGCTACCTAGTTTTTGCCCTAGGTAGCACACTGTGCTACTTTGCTCAAAAAAGTATTTCGAACACTGCGTTAATCAACAGTCCATACCGAACCAACCGTCAGTAGCCATCAAACCGGCATACAAACATATTACGCACATAACTTTCATACTACACACAAACAAATAACCTAAACCAATAGAAAAAAAAACCCGGAGGTTTGAAATCTACGATTTCCCTTGTCTATGTCTAAGGCTAGGCTAAACTACTGCTGCAATTTTCGAATACATGTATTTTTTAATACTTTGTCAAAACTACCAACGCCTTAACACTTTGATGTCAATTGGAAACATTATCCAAGGGACCACCAAAAGTGGTCACATTGTCCAGGTGGTCCTTACATGTATGTAGTGGTTTGACTGTAATAAAGATCTCCTCTGTTACTTGGCACACAGGCAAACTCTCTGAAGACGAGCTGAACTCCCTGATCGCGCACGCCCACCGGCGTATTGAACAGCTGCAGAGCCAGCTGGCAGAACAGCAGCTGCTGGAGAAGTCCCGTATGGACGACGCGCTCGGCAGACAGCGTGCCGAGGATGAGAAGGAGACCCTTGCGCTGCTGAAGAGAGAACTGGAACGGCAGAAACAAGAACTGGCTCTGGCTCAGGACCTCAGGGTATGTGGATGTGGGAGCGCATGATTATTTATTTGGGTGTTTGTGTGTCTGTCCGGACAGTAGGTTAACAGCATGTGGGTGTGGGGAAGATTGGCAGGCAGAATGATAGGTCAAAATGTTAGAAACAGGATGTCGGGTTAGTTACCTCTAAATATCATGGAATCTCAAAATGCTCCCGGTAAGTCTGAAATCCCTGATTTGTTGTCCAGATTGCCCAGGCGAGGGAGCAGTATGAGACAGAGATGCGTACCCAGCTGCGTCGGCAGGCAGCAGCACACAGCGAGCACCTGCAGGACGTGCTGCGGGTCCAGGAGCAGGAGCTGGGCTCCAAACACCAGGCCGAGATGCACGACGCTCTCATGGACGAGCGAGATCGCTACCAGGTCAAACTGAACGAGGCCATGGCCAGGCTGAGGGGGGTGGAGGCAGCCATTGAGGGTAAGCTCAGCGAACATTAACCTATTCATTAACCACTGCTACCAAAGAGCAAGTTAAGCTGATACATGTTACATTCATCATGAATGACAATGACAATATAATGAAGGGATCATTTTCATAGGTTAAAAGCGACCCCTATTAATTGGTTGCAGTACTGCAGATCACTGTTTGGGCATGCTGCAAATATCATCTATGACAATGATAAGAAGTTTATTACATATCCATGCCTAACTGGGACTAAATGCAAATTTATTCTGGTTCCTACAGGTCGAGCTGACATCGAGAGAGAAGCCCGTAAGTCCCAGGAGCTGCTGATTGCTTGTGAGACCTTGAAACGTCTCATCAACACTGGCAACGAGGAGGCGACGTCATGGGAGGAGCGCCGCGTGCCCCTCTCCAGGGAAGTCAACACCGTGAAGGAGGCAGCAGGGGACAGCACGTTCTTCCAGACGCTCCTGGACGCCATGCCGCAGCAGGCCATGGAGGCGGGCGTGTATCCGGAGGACTCTCTACGGCAGCGCTTCCTCCGCGTCAAAAGGGTCTGCCGGCGCGTGGCCATGATCGATGAAACCGGCGGAACCCTCTTCCAGTTCTTCGTGTCGTACCTCCAGTCTCTCCTGCTGGTGGACGCGGGAAGGAGGTCGCTCCCCCCGGGGAAAGAAGTCGACCCAAAGAAATTGGACACGTTCACGTTACTATCTTATGCAGAACATAGCCTAGAAAACGGAGACTTAGAGCAAGCAGCAAGGTTTATCAATCAACTGAAGGGGGAGCCTCGGAAGGTGGCTTCTGGTTGGCTAGAAGAAGCCAGGCTCACGCTGGAAGCGAGGCAGGCAGCACAGGCTCTGGCCGCGGCTGCGGCAGCAGTAGGGTTAGGAACGCTAGTTTGATAGCGATAGGTTTATTTGAGACAGTGGATGCAACCACAAGAAGCAGTCCTGGAGACTTTGATCCTCTTAATGTCAGTTTACTTTTGCATGTGACTGATTCATATTGTATACTGTGAAAAAGTCAATGTTTTGATCAATTGTATGTGTACTTGTGTGTAAAATTGGGTACATATACTATATAGCTCTGTTGTGGCTAAATAAAAAGATTCTGAAGACCTAGCAATTTACATAGCTATCTTAAAATTTTCTCCTGGAGTCTCTAGAACTACCTCTTGCAAATTTTCTGTATTTGAAGAGAGATTTTGCCGCAATAAGAACATTTCAAAACATGGGTTTCCCTGCATGCAAAGTCATTGAGGTGCTTGTGATGTGAAAAGGAATTTGACAGCTTTAAATCAAAGAATGCTATAAAAGCTTTTTGCAGAAAAAGAGTTTGTCAGTTTGATATGATACTTCATAGTGGTACATGGTAGGACAGGACCAATAATTAGGAGTGACAAGGTCACTAATGTGTAAGCAATGATGACATTAAAGAGTTAAGTCAGACTGTTGAAGTGTCAATGTTTCCTTTATGTGTTATATGAACCATGAGTAACCCCTGCTGTTAACAGGAAAAACATGCTCATGAATTACATCATCACACCTTCAAAGGTGTGTTTCTCAAGGTCGGTGACTGGTCATGGTGTCACCCGGAGATGGCGTGGATGCGAGACAACTGTTTGTTGTGATACTGTAAATGCATTTATTTTGCGTGCTTCTATTTCACAGTATGAGGCGAAAGGAGGCTTTCGCGGCCCTGAAGTCCAATCCCGTAGTAAACTAAAAATGTAAAATACATTTTTGCTGTGTCATGATTTCGTATTTAGAAGACACTGCGGAAACCGATAAATTAAAACCACTGCAAAAGTTTCATGATTTACAGTTGTATGCTGCTAGCACAAATCAGTAACAAGATCAACATGCTGGATGATTTGTTTGTTTCAGCATCACTGCAGCCTGTCTTAATCCTAAAAACAAGCTTAAGCGCTAGTCCCCACAGGTGGCTACATTTTTGTAAATTCTTCGAATCCCATAATGTGATTTCATGCTTGTTTCAAATGGTGCTAGGGTGGGGCCAAACATAATCTTGAGTATTGGCAACTTCAAACGAACGTTAACAAGATTGCAGAACACTCGAAAGATTCGAATTCCTGGTGTTACACTTCAGACACTTTGAAATGTGCTACCCGCCATGGAATCAATAAACTGTGTTACTTCTGTTTAGTATGCAAATTTATCACTACTCACGATTCAAGTTTAACCACTTGTGATGCTTACATTCATACTAGGGGGAGGCACTTTAAGAGAACCTTGCATCATTCTCCGTTATTGTTTATCCACATCTCACATACTAAGCCAAGCTGGAACCAGAGCTTAGAAAAGCGTTTAAGGTTCAGCCCTCCAAGGATCACTCGCGCTTCGCTATGCAACTTTTTTCTTTGTTGTTTTGACCTGCCCCTCCCCACACACACACTTTGTGGAATATCCCATTTCATGAATTGACGACAGTCTCATTTGTGAAGTCAACAACAAGGTGGGACAACACGACGCAAAGTTACAGCTCGACGCAAGGTTATAACACGCCACAAAGTTCTGCTCAAGGTAATTCTTACCAAATTTTTCTCAGAGGCACCGCCACGTATTTGCTGGACCTACGTGCCAGGTAACGTTAACCTTTCGTTGTTTGTTTCAAATTCAACTTAACGTTAACCTCGCTTGCTTTATGTTAATTCTGTAGCGTGACAAAAGCAAGGTTTGCCTTTTGTAACCTAGCACTCAGTGTCACGTCAGGATCGCGTTCGCCCAGGGTTTTCTTAGCGATTTCTTCTTTCCATGGCTATAAATACATTAAGTTACGACAAATGGAATCTCCAATGTTTACTGATCAAAGCATCATGTATAGATTTACCCATTTTACGTGTATTTCGGTGTGTTCAGCGTAACTGTTGGAGCGCATACCTCCGTCGCACCAACAGAGATGGCGTCGCCTCGCCAGAAATTTCAACAAGTGAAACTTCATTTCGGGTACAGCGTGCAGTAGTGCAGCTCCTCAAGTAGTGCTGACTCGTGATTACAAATGTCCACTTCCGAGAATTGTAGTAGTGGTGCGCTTGTCGGAGTTCAGAGTACCAACAGGTCGATATCCGACCAGACGTTTACCGCCCCGCTCGCATCGGGCGAATAAACCAGAAGGTCAAGGGCATTATATCCTATACAATGTCCTTAGTATAGCCAACCACTTGACCACTTCATCATGAACTGACCACTTCAACATGAACAGCCCATGAGCCGTTTTGCTGTTTCCATTCTGTTTACATCAACTTGGGGAAATCAGAGACTAGATCCAGAGTCAGATATCGCCACGTACAAACATTGACATTTGAAGCGGTGTTTCCCAAGGTCAGTGACACCTGTCGGTACCAGCCGGAGATCGTACGGCGATGTGAGACAGCTGAGGGGCATGTCACGGCATTGTCACACACTTACCATAATTGCTAAAGGATGCAGAAAAAATACCCAAATGCATTTTTATCTCTCCAGTACCTTTACTAACATGATATTAAGCCTTTGATTCTCGTGCAAACACAACGGCAAGTGTGAGAAACTAACTAAAATCTGAAACTAGACCTAGTGTGCCTTAGGGGATTCCTGGCCTGTCTACAATTACCCACTAATGTGCCATATTTTGAAAGATGACTATTAGTAAACAAAGCCACGGTCAAAGATGACTGTCATCGATAAAGGTAAGATATCATTAGTTATAAAGGTAAGGTATCTTATCTGGGTAATAAGATACCCAAGTAACTGTTGTAACTGTTGACGTTACTCAAGCAACTGGATAGATTTTGAAAACGATCAGACCTTTTAGGTTGCATCAAGTACCTTTCGACAAGATAATTGTGGCAGTCCAGGTGTCGTGCGGGATGTCACGTACACCATACCATATATACATCGTACCAATGCCACATCTTCACACAATCATACCGCTCCGATCCCTTTAAGTTTTTTCAAAAGGACTGAGTTTTTGGTTACAATATATACTCCCTTTATTTTGCATTAATAATGGAAGCGTGATTACAGAAGAACGTGCAACATATGCAGACGTCGTAGATATTATCATAGGTGACATGTAGTTAGAGCTGATTTATGGTTATCGATTAGGGACGTGGCGACACAAAGTCCTGATAAAATCCCAGTCATCATACGCACCTCAGTGACGACAGTCCGAGAGAAGAAGGCAAGCGCAGGCCCATGTAATTGACATGACACGTGTGCCCATTCCGCGATGCAGGTGTATTACAAATAGTGTATAATGTCTGGGCCCGTAAGAGAGTCTTTTCCTGTCGACTCTTGGTAGGAAGCCGTACGTTGTGTTGTGTTGTATTGTCATAAGAGTTTCGCATATGTAGAAGTGGGTTTCTCGATAACAAAATGTTGGAAATTAACCCACATGTCAAGAACGCACTAGCGACTAGGACGAATGTTACCTCTCCCTAATGCCGCAGAAGTAGTAGTAGTGGTAGTGGCGCAACGCTCGTGAGGACGCAGTAAGTCAACGGACCCAGGAATTTCCTATCTCCAGAAACCGTTCACGATGACGCACAGGTTTAGGATTGTGCAGCCTTCAAAATCCCATACATTACCTGAAATCAACAAATCGTTGGTACACCCGATCCCTTTTCATGTTCCTGGCCGATCTTTACCCTTCTGTCTGTTTACAGTACAGAGTTGAACACAGAACGACACCGCCTGCGGCAAAGTTTAGAACGGACAGCACGTACACGGAAGTAAGCCGGGCGGAACTTTGTCTCGTGGGAAATGTTTCTAAGCCACTTTGCTTACATTTTCACATGCACATTACTAAATGTTTGCCTCATTGTAAAGGACATGAAGTTAGCATGGGTCAAATTCCATACTAGTATCCTGGCCTAATAAGTATTTCTTTATTTATGACGATTTATCATATTTGTGGAAGAAATAACAGGTGACTATCAACCTCCGTTATGAAGTGAAAGTTGTTGTGTCTGGCACACTGCAAGTGACTGTATGGATCTAAGAAACGAAAAAAAAAAACGGGTTGGGCGTTTCGGTTATATAATATATATATATATCAAGACTGACGACAAACAAAATATGTTAAACTCCATTTTGCTTCACACAGATGGCATTCTCCCTGAAGTTGGCGGTCGCCGCCGCCCTGGTCGTGACCCTGTCGGTCTGCATGGTTGAGGGGTATCCTTCTGGTGCTCCTGTCGAGGCCTGTAGTGCCATGTTCCCGAACCACCGGATGAACCACGAGAACTCCAGCCTCCCTGACGAGCGCTACAGCTCACAGAACCTGTCCACGGCGCCTTACCTCATCACTGCTGCCAGGCAGGACAATGGAAAGGTCCAAGGTAACTGTAAAATACAAACTTATGCACTTATTCTTTGTGTGTGTGTTTTCATGCGTGCGTGCGTTCGAGCGTGCGCGCTATTCTGTGTCTTTATGTTTCCTTAGTATGATTTCAGATGATTGAGGATTATGACTGGGTTGTCACTGGTCTTACGGACGACCTGGTCTTACGCCAAACACTGAGACGCATCGCTGCTGCTGATGATGACTAGTCGTAGTTATGCCTTAGTGTTTTAAACGTTAAGACTTGCATTCCAGTGTCCCTGGGAGTTACCGATGCGGCCCAGTACTACTGGGAGGGCTTCTTCCTGCAGGCCCGACTACAGGGCACTACCGCCCCGGTGGGCAGGTGGGAAGTGCTTCCAACCGGCACCCAGACCAGGGATTGTCCGGGCGGGATGAAGGTAAAGACTGGCTCGTGCATATGTTTCAACGTATAAAGGTGGTAGACTCACGGTAATATCTTACCAGATATGTACGTGTGCATACTGCACGTTATGGACGCGTACGTAGCTAGGAACTGTTTTATATCACATCTCAGACAGGCTTATTTGATTAAGGTTACGGTAATGTTTGGCACAAACATTCTTTTGTATGGCCCAACATTTGTTTCACCGTATGTGTACGTGTTAAAGTTGACTCAAACATGAGCCCCTTTGTGCCCTCTGTAGAATGCCCTCACTCACACGTCAGAGACGAAGGTCCGAACTTTGGACGCTACCTGGACGCCACCTGCCGCCCCGGCTAATATGACAGTCGTCTTCCGCGTGACATTCGTCAAGGGATTCGAGACGTTCTGGGTCGGCCTGGAGTCGGCTCCTGTCACCGGCGTGAAAGCCTGTGCGTAATAACTTCCCATTGTTTTCATAACAAGTTAAGGGGCCTAATAATACTACAATACTACGATTTTATGATTATGGACGACATCCGTCATTTTGATATCGACCAAAATTGTCTGCTTAAAATTTGTTTTTAATATGGCCATGCGGCTGTGCTGTCGACAATGTTGACAACCCTGTCTGTTACAGATGTGAGCGCTACTGTCCCCCTGAAGGCCCTGACAACTGTCGTGTTCAGCACCGCTCTGATGGCAACCGTCGCCGCCATGTTCTGAGCAGGATGATCCAGTCATGTGTAGCCTGCCTTAAGTTAAGAGCAGTGCATTTTTTCTAGATAGATCGTTTTAAGTTATGGTGGATACTAGCGGGGTTAAAGTAAGGGATGACATACCGTACGGTGACAAAGACTTGTTGTTCTACTCTATTTGTTTCATGTAAAGCATGGGGTGACGTTAGTATATAAATACTGTGTATATATACGTAATGGTTACAGGGTACCATAAGAGAGATCTGTTCCGCAAGTCAATCATCACCGCTTTACATCGTAAGCTACATGTAACCAAAAGATCATATTCAAGACAGATTTGATAATAATTACTTAAGGATAATAATGACTAATGAAAGAAATGGAAAATAAGGTTGATGGAAATAACGTTTCACTATCACCATTGAATCTGCTTTATACCATGATAGTTCAGAAAACCAGCACAACAATATGGCAAATCACACATTAAAAGTAGCAATTGACCAGAGAGGAAATCATGTTAACAACATATAGCATCGATCAAGCACTATCAGAACTAAACAAGGGAAATCGTAGATTTCAAACCTCCGGGTTTTTTGTGTGTTCTATTGGTTTAGGTTATTTGTTTGTGTGTAGTATGAAAGTTATGTGCGTAGTATGTTTGTATGTGTTTGATGGCTACTGACGGTTGGTTCGGTATGGACTGTTGATTAACGTAACGTGTCTGACAGCCTGCACCGTCACCCGCGCCATTACCCCCGCCGTCATCCCGCGCCATCATTGCTGCGCCGTCACCCAAAATTTTTATCGGAACCATACACCCCTCTGACTCTGTTTTCTCATTTTTGAATGGTTAGACCCAAAACTGCACTCGCCCCATTCCTTAACAACATGGTAATTACCATTTTCAGCATGGCGGGGGTGTCCGGAGCACTTAAACACCTTTTATTTCGACGCCCATAAACACATATGCAATTAAACAAAAACGTTCTGCATCATCTGCAGCCCAATAGCAATACGTATACCGAACCACAGACAAATCCGTCCAGCCGATCGCGAGAAACAGCTGCTGACAGAAATGTTTCGAACCATAGTAAAACCTCCTCGCGGAAGGATATCTCCTTCCCCGGAGGTAACAACATGTAATGCGTCACTTAAATGCTTATTTTTAATGATTATTTGCGTTTAAAACAGTTTTTTGCTATATTTGGTATCATATTCAGCATCATAAATAAATTGCGTGCAACAGAAATCTAACGATTCATTCAAGAAATTTCAATTCAATAGCTTACAACCATGTTCGAAAATTCAAATAATACACTTGCTGATTGTGAAAACATATTGTATGACATAGTACTATTTGGCACGTCGCGATCAGTTTAGTGAAGAAGGCATCGTCATCTCCAAGGTTATCGTTCTTGTCGTGTTCTTTCTCACCCCGGGAAAGTCGGCCAGCTCGCTCCACCTGTCCTCCTCCACGTGGTAACAATGAACCTTCCCCGGCGCTTTGTAGTCCACGAAGAGGAGCCTGTTGCCCAGCAGCGCACATTTGCTGGCCGGGTGGGACGGCAGGTAGTTGGGAAGCCGGCTCAGCTCGCTGGTTTCCTCGGTCAGGATGTCGTACTTCACCACCTGCCCCGCCGGCTCCTCGCTCTGCACCAGGTACAGACAGTTGCGTTCCGCTGCTTTCATGCCCGGGTTGGCGTAGGTCGGCCATGTTTCCTCCCTCCAGCGGTTGAGCTTGGGGTCGAACCGAAGTTTCTTCGCCGTGGATTGGCTGGGGCCTGAGCATGGCATATGCCAAAATTCTGATATATTGAAGAATAGTACTTTCAGTAAACGTTTACTTTGAAATTCAACACCCGAATAAGCTGATATGTTGGTTAGTGACAGTTAGTCACAACTTAAGCGACGGTCACAACCCGCCGTGCGTGCTTTTGTCCGTACGTTTTTTGGGAGGCTACGTCTGCTACGTTTTTTCTGAAAACGTGCGGAAGGAGTGGCATCGACGCACGTCACTCGCACGTCACTCGCACGGTTTTGCAAGGTGTAAGAGTGTGGTCTGCACGTTACGTCTGACCATGAGCGATTGCGTGCATTGTACGTTGCGCAAGTGGTACGTGAGTTGTACGTGCTTACAACGTACGATCTCTGTGCGATTGCAACTTTACCGTAAGGAGGCCGTACTCACACGTGCTTCTTCCGCACGGCACGTATGGGGCACGCACGTCGCTCGTACTCGCACGCACGGGTGGTGAATCCGCAGACCGCACGTAGAAAAAGTTTTACATGCACTTAAAGTTCTACGGCGTGTCTGTGTGCTCCCAAATCCGTAGGATTCCGTACGGAGGTGGTACTCACCACGCACGGATGCCTCACGTTTGCCCACGTTTTTGCACGTAGACAGCACGCAGGAGCACGTACGGCGGGTTGTGATCGTCGCTTAAGTCAATGCGTGACATGTACTATCATCAAATAAGTGACACACAAAAGTCAACAGTGTAAACACAAACCTTGGTAACTCATAACATGGGGTAGTTTTCTAAGGCTGAATCTATCGTTATGTGTTAAGTTGACACCGTGCATTTTCTCCACACGTGCATGGATATTTCACCACAAGATTTCATTACCACTGATTTGCATATATCCAGTATGCAGGGTCTCCTCCTCCATAATCCCTGCGTGTGCTGCATTACGCAATAAAAACAAAAGAAGCAAGAAGGTATTAGTATTAGTATTATATTTTGGAACTTTGTCTTTGAGGAAAGACTTTCACAACAATTTTAGTAGAATGTATCCTACAATAAACTAAAACAAAAGGGGAAACAGATTTATCCAGGGTAGGGTATTGCAAATAAGGGGAAGAAGTTAACGTTAAAAACCGTTTGGCAAAAGCAACAAAGAAGCTAGAGACATTCACGCGATTTATACTACAGCTACTTTGTCAGTCTTTTTGAAACAGCGCTAACTACTACTACAACAGTGGAGCAACTAGATCCGTACCAGTTTTGTGCCTGACCTGAATGGGTTAGAGCCAGAATCAGGCAGGGTTCTGCATAGTCTCCTCGTATCCAAAAACGGGCGTAGATTTTCTCCAGGCACGGTTCTGGATGCGCGTGGACTATCCAGAATCGTATCTGGACATGGTTCAGACTCTACAGTACGGTTCTGGATACACCAACACTAACCTTTCATTCCGGGCAGAGCGCTCCACAGCTCCACCCAGCGATCCACAGCGGGATCGTAGCGCAGCGACCTGGCCGTGCTGTCTCCCCACGACAGGTGGTCTCCGAAGACCCAAAGGTTCCCCATGCAGGTGGTTAACCTTGGAGCCCGGACACCCACCGGTAGGGCGCACACGGCACTCCAGCTGTTGGTCACGGGTTCGAATCTCTCCACAGATGACATGTAGCTACATCCCATCTCCTTCATTTCCTGTGTCGGTAAAGAAAAATCTATGTTGGGAATGCTAATATACTTCTTTGCTATTAAAGCATCTTTCATGCCGTATGTAAATCGAACGACATTTTGCGCTAACGACATAGAACTGTCTAGACCTATGAGGACAGTTATACAGGCATTTGAACATCATTGTACCTTAAGATTCCGGCCACCCACGACGTAAAGATGTCCATCCAGGGCTGCCAATCCAAAGTAAGATCGAGGATGTCGCATTTGTGGAACTTCGGACCACAGTCGTAAGAGGGCGTCGAAACAGAACACCCTACAACTACTTTTTCCACGCTGAGTGTCGCAATCCCCTAGAATGACGTACACGTAGTGGTCGATGGCAGCGACGTCAAAGTATGTCGTCTTGGAGACGTCGTGCGGAAGGGAAGTCAGGAGCTTCCAGACGTTTCTTGAGTCGTCAAAAATGTACAGTTCCGGAGGGTCATCAGTGGCATGGACAAATTCCTGCGGATGCAACAACAGCAACGGGTAAAGCGAACTACATATGTACATCTAGAAGGCAGTCGCTGAGCGTTGGGCGACCAAAAATTGGATTTTGTGCGACCATTGATTGCATAATTAGAATATGATGCAATATGTTTAATTACTTTATTATGATTGACAAGACAACACGAAACGCTATATGACGATAGCTCAGCGGTCGTAGACTCTAGTGGAAATGGCCATGGGGCGTCAGCAAAGATGGGTGGCACACAGACTTGCAGACATTTTCCAGATAGCCTACCTGTGCTGCAGTAGCTGCGATGCACTTCATCGGTGTCTTGTCGAAGCGAGCTCTTTGCTGAGGGTTCATTTGTTCCACCGCCCACGTCTCTCGCCTGTCTTTTATAAACTGATACACCCTGTCTCCCAGCCTGGACAGGCCGTATGTCTCCGTCAAGTTCAAGACATCAATGCAGTTCTCTGCATCCAGATGAAGGTACAAAAACTGCGCGACCGCTTCGATGGCCAGCCGAATTTGAAGGAAGCTGGACGCCACTAGAAGCTCGTTCACTGTTCTGAAGCATAACTGTAGTTCTCCTGTGTACATGAACTCCATGAGATAGTAAAAACTCCGTCCACTGACTCCCTTCAGCGTCACCACGTCCTGAAACCGCTCCTTCATGTTAGATGTGAACATGGAGCGGAAATACTCGCTGGCGGCGGCTAGGATGTTCTTGTGAGCTCGGAAGACCCTGTTTTCGACGTGAAGTTCAATGTCACAGAACTGCTCGCGTTCTATCATGTCGTTCAGATTCCTGTGGAAGGATGTCTGGAGGTTTCGTTTTACGCTGTCCTGGATGGTGATGGTTGAAGTATCCTGGTATTCAGGGGTTTGCGGGGATGTCGGTGGGGAGGGGGTGGTGGAGGGGGTGGGGGTGGAGCAGACGCCGGTGTCTCGCTGCCCCCCTCCCCACCCTCACCTCTACCCTCCTCCACTCCACCCTCGCCGTTCGCTTGGGCCTCTTCCTTAGACTCATTATCAGACTTTTCCTTCTTATCCCCGTCTTCCTTCTTCTTTTTCTCAGATTTCGGAGAGGACGGAGGCGTCGGAGGGAACTCCACCGGGTCGCCGACTGTCGAAAATGTGACAGGAATCTTGAAGACGTCTTCACATATATCCAGCAGTTTGGCGTCCAGATTCTTGGGAAGTTGTGAGGTGTAACACATGTACATGACGGAGTCAAACTGCTCCGGAGTCACGGCGTCCGTGATGTTGAACTCCGCGGGTGCAGGGCCCGCGGCCTCCGCCGTCTCCGCCCCGAGGGTACCGCTGAAGTACGGGCAGCTGACGGCAAGGATGTTTCTGTGCACGGGGAACACCCGCTCCCCCACCAGGACCCGTCCATCACAGAGGATTCCCTGCGATCGGAACTCGTTCAGGTTTTGCTGTACCAAGTCCCAGTGCCGACTCTTCCAGTCACTGATGACACCGACATCTTCGGTCGCCATGTCACACTTGTGTTTTTGTTTAAAGGGATCTGATGCTCCTATTTACTTAAATGGTACGCGGAGTGCTTCTCTGTTTACTTAAATGGAGCACGCTGCATCTGTAGGAAGAAACATGAAATAGCTCTGTTTGTTATGGAAGTAAAACACCGTGATACGTTTCCATAACAGGCATTACATATCATGTGTACACAGTTATCTTGAACTACAACAATATCTACTCCTTAAGTTCATGGGTAATTGTTAAAGTAGTATAAGACAAAGAGAGGAATAGTGATAGAATGCAGTGACCCAAACGCGCATAACAGGAATTATATTGGTGTTAACGTTATTCGGCACACACCGAGTGATTTGACATTGAAAAGACAAAAAGAAATCTAAAACATTATCATTTGTGTTACAGGCTGGTGGTTTGAGGCACTGGTTGGGTCAGTGTTAGGCTAGTGTTAGGCGATGTCGGAGATCACAGAAGAGCTCAAGGCGATTTTTCAATAGAAACGTGTTTATATAGTGGCTTGCGTTGACTTTTGGTTGTGGCTACAATTTAGTCCGAACAGCTGAAGTCTTGTTTTGGTACGATGTAGGGGTTAAGCGTGCCTGGCAACGACAAATATGGCTGGCATGCCGGGTACAGAAATAGATGTCAGCGACGAACCAACATATCTACTACATTTCAATACAGGTCTTAATACTACAATATCTTTAATATGAGGCAGTGAAAAAAACACTTTTCCAACTCATTCGAATGTTCGTGTAGTTATCAGTACAGCTGTCAACATGTTCAAAGATAGATAATTTTGCTGAACAATCATGCCAATGTCACGCCTTCTCTCGTTGCGTTTACGAATTTAAGTGAAGAATATTAGTGCTTTCAGTTTGGAAAGCTGTTATACCAGGAGTAGCCTGAAAGTTGAGCATACCTTTTCGTTGCATCCAGTACCCGTTAACTCTGCTCCCAAGCCGTCTTAATACACGGGGTTTTCTATTTTAAACCGGCACCGTGTTCAGCGGGGTTTGTTGTGACCGTACACGACAGGGTTAGGCGATAACTACAGACTACGTCATCACCTGCTGCTGTCAATCACTCTGACGTCACTACTCCTCGCGAGAGAACGGGTATGCCCAGATGAAGTCTTCTGTAGCTTTTTGGTCGACCTGAAAATAGAGGTTAGTTCTACAAACATGGCGTGTGGTTGCAGCTGTGGGTTCTCTGGCCCCATTTTGGGACAAGTCTATGTATGTACAAGTGTTAGAGGCTGGGGATGGTAATATTAAAGGTTGCAAACACTGTAACCTGTAAATAAAATAATTGCGTTCAACTTCCGGCGTAAGAACGTCGTTAATTTTCCCTTAAAGCAAAGAAAGAAATCCCCCAAAGAAATAAGCCACTACCAATAGTCAGCCCCGAAAATAATTGTTAAGTAGTGAACAGCTGTACCTCGTTTGTACGACGTTTGCTGAAAATGTTCTATTTTTGGTTTCCTGCTCTGCTCTTCAACAAATAAAGTGCAACTTACACTAGTGATAACGGCCAGAATGATTGACAGGTCATTTTGACTTGATGCCAGGGCCCCAGATCCCAAAATGTACATGTTTCGCCTGAAAATGGCAAAAAAAAACAACAACAAATAAAAATTAAAAGCCTGTATAGAAATAGTCGAAAAATGTCAGGGGATATTTGCCCGCTCTACCTCAATGCCTCAATACAGATCATTTGGCCAAAAAATAAAGCAATTGAATCCATTGAATGTAATCACAGAAGGAGGAGGTGGAGAAACACAATGGAAAGCAATATATTTCTTCCATACCTATGATATGGACTGGATTATAACAAACAGAATACTGAACACGTGCACCAGTAGTCAGAGAAACAGCTTATTACATTTTAGAATAATTTTCCTTCATCAAAAAACGACTAATTCCAGGAAATGTAATAACATGTTGTTCCACGTGCACCCACCCACTGACCCTCTAGGGCACAACGGGCTGTCGCACTTGTCATTATACTCAATATGTGCCCTAGGCTCTATACACTCACGGGTTTAATTCAGATTTGATCCAAGTGATACTGCTGCGGTGGTGCTGACAGAACATTTGTCGAAGAGGACATGCAGACATCCTTCTGTGGAATCATCAATTTCGGTTCCTTCTGAAGATAATCCGGACATAAGTTGACAATGAACACTATTCCCATTTTATTATTCAAAACCACGACCCAAACTGTGAGACCAGCCGTCCTGGGGGAGGCAGGTGCAGCGGTACCGGTGACAGTTGGTCCCTACGTCAGACAGCCTGTTGAATTCTTGGCTCGGAGCCTGCCGTTCTTTTCGCTGTCGATTGTTGCCGTTGTGGTCACCGTTGTTATCATCCTGTGGGCACGGTCTTCACCTCAACCTGGCCATCCGCCGGAGGAGGACAGAGAAGCAAGAGGACCTGTATTCTAACCTGCTGATATCGGGAACATGCGTATCATGCATATGGGAATAACTCTTCTCATGTTGTGTACTTTTTCTCTTTAACTTTATTCAATGTGACGTGACGGTGGTGTTGGCCATGTAACGTGCACGTGTATGCACAAGTTTGGATCCATATGGACAATCCAGGTCTACCCGTCCTCTTGATACTACAGCGCACCCCCTCCTGAAGGTTAACATCACACGCCGAGTGAACATGAAAGGTATGTGCATGTGGATGGGGAATTGGTGATGATTATAATCTTTCTTTTCCTCTTGTATACCGTGGCTTGGGCCTCAATAAGGACAGTATCAGTCCACCCTAGAGAGAAAGACGATGATATATACTCCTCAAGACAGCTATATATAATAGAAACTACTGAGTAGTTAATTGTCAGAAGAAAGTCTTGTTTTTCTCCATTAGATTAACATGACCACTACAACATCTAGCAATTGCAGGCTATTATACAGGTCAGCTTCCGTTGACACTTAACTCAAGGTTGTTTTCACTTCATTTCCATCCACGGATGTTCGATATTGAATATTAGATATTGAAGTTGCCTCAGCACCAAGGACAGGGCCAAAGTCCTCCCGTGGCTACGGGCTATCAATCGCGGTGAAGAAGTGTCGCCCTGGTTTAGGCTCCTAGGGATTCCATCCGTGAAGCCCATATGATATATCTAGAGAATACAATCCAACGTCATCCTTTCTCAACAGAACAAGTATGAAATGTGTATATACCCCACGATATGAGAAATGATTCGTAGCATCAGAGCAGGTCTCACTGCAAGCCGCCGTAGACCTTCCACATCCTCCGTTCTATCGACTGACTGATTCGTTTATGAACATCTTACGTTTCCTCCGGGAACAACAATGATTCTGCATCACTGGCAGAAAGAGACTATAAAGCGGATCATCAGTATTTCAGGCTTCGATCAATATGTCGTAATACAGTTCAACAAATCTGGAGACAAGTGCCGCTTGACAAAGCCAGAGTGGAAGGACACTGACAAAATGCTGTTTTCAAAAGATCGAAGTTGCTAAAGCTACTTAGAATCTAATATCATCGTTAAGTTAATATCGCTGTTTATTGGAGTATTTTGTTGGGCTTCGATGTTTTCTTGAAATAGAATTCAAAGATTGGGACAGGTTTGGATCCTAAATAGTGGGCACGGTATTAACCCATAATCATGCGCACCCGATCTACTGGAAAGGTAGGGAAACTGGGGAACTAAAGGCGCCAGTTAGGGAAAGCAAAATAGTTACCAGTATATTCAGATATCACTACATAAATGCAAATACGAGTAAATCGGAAGTCGTGAAGTAAAAGATTTTTAGTTCTCTTCCAATACATCTCCTCATTGCCTTCTCAAGCACTCCTGGAACTAGACTAGCATGATATACTGCATAAATGGTTCTTTCAACAGTTAAAACAGCTACGTAGCTACAAGTTATACCATATACAATGTACTGAACCCTGGCAGCAATTATGAATACCATTTGACCTCCCAGTTTCCTAATAGTACATGTAGACTGCATCTGACGTCATTGCTCCTCCCTTGTCGCTTTTGTTTCCACCGTGGCCTGTATATAAACATAGAAACTGGCTTTTAATGAAGACGAATAGTGGACCATTTTCTGGCAGAGTAAAGCTCTGGACTTAAGTTGAAAGCTGTGTGAGCAATAGCAGTTGATCTTCCTTTCCCACCAACCAGTTACGCATGCATCATGTATGTTGTGGGACCTGAGGTCAAACAAGGGAGCACGGTACTCAAAAACAAGCCGGGGTGTCAAAGCTTGCTCGATATTTCAAGAATAAATGTCAATATGAGATCTTGAGAACCTCAGGCCCCTTAGATTGCCAACCTTCCTCGTCCCAAAGCCTTAGCAAGCGTGCAAAACAGGTTATGCCCTTTCGTTACAACAGACAGACAAGAGATCAAACAAAATAAAGAATTAGTTTACTCTATTCATTATACTCACTGTGTTCACATGCCGTTCTACTGATACATCTAGTGGGCCGACGTTCCAATATCCTTAATGGGACAATTGTTGCGCATTCAAACAACGCGCCACTGAATATCTGAAACATTCATTTCCTTACTAATAGGTAATATTCAGAATATTGTCTAAAGGTAGGTTCCGGTGTATCTGTCAGAGTCTACACGTCTTTGTGTGCTCATGACAGATTGATGACCAGTCTCGGTCAAAACTCACGCCTGCGTGGCGCCTGGGTAGACGGCAATTAGCTGCACTGCAGGCGTATTCATTCCCGGCCGTCCCCGGCAGTGGAAGTCGTGCTGAGAGAGGTGTACCGGCATCCCAACGACCTGCGTTTTCGACGGTCTGTCTGCTGCAGGGAATGTTTAAGCTAATGTGAGTGTTTCCCATATTCTGCATTGACTGTTTCCCCGCACCGAACAGAAACAAGCATGCATCTTGCAACGCCGGGGATCAGCGAGGCATCCGCTACCATGTCCTCGGCTCACCCTCCCGACTTGACCCGGGCAACATCCGCGCCAGTCCCGTTCGTCCCGCCAAATCTTTTTCCAGACAACCTGTTCTTCATCTTCCTGTTGGTATTTGGTGCCATCTTCATGTTGGGGACCTACCTGGTCCTAACGATCTACAATAAGCTGTCCAAGCCGTCCAAAACGGAGGTGTGCACGCTGTCTGGAGAAACGGTTCCTGACACGGAGTGGAGCGAGTTGAGAGGTGGACATGCTGGCTCGCCTAACAAGAACATCAAGATACCGCTGTAAAGGTACATCTGAGAACATTTAAACTTGCATTAGATTCCATCGCGGACCGCATCTTGCTTGAAGCAGAAACTATTTCCATGAATTAACATCGGCCGTCTGGACCCCAAAACGTCAACCTCTTATAGTTTTCCTCATCGTTTCTTGCTGGTGGACTAGTACTGTGGGCTATGGTGTTATATTAGTCACAGTCGCAAACTGACCTGAACAGTCAGTCTGTGACTGTCCAAGACCTGAATAATGTGGGTCTGCAAAGAAGCTACAATCCCGATTTTTTTCGTCTTTTATTTTTTGTTTCTCTTTTATTACCAATTATTAATACAAATTCCAGGACGGAATTCCGTCGGTTCCATCACCATGCTTTCCCTGTAAGCTCCACAACACGACAGTCTGTTGATGACGACATATCCTGGAGCTTCTCGGGTGTGTAGAATGTCTTTAATGTCTCTGTATTACCTGTGGCGTTTCTTTATTGACGTCTATCCCAGCGGCGCGTGCCAGGACTGTGGGATTTACTGTATGTGCTAGATCTAGGAACATGATAGAAAAGCAATCCGATGGATAACATAACCATCGGTCTTCTTCATTCCATGTGCATCTAGGACCACGCGGCCCGGCCCGTGGGGAGTTTATCAGTCCAGCGGCAGTAGCAATAAATCGTCTGTCAAGAATTCCCTTCAGGAGTGAGGACGTGGGCGTGGACTGATATTGCTTTGGATACGCTCCATCTCGATCTACCTAATATTTCATAAGCCAACATTGCTCAATCGTGGGACGGTTACAGGCCATACCAAGATAAAATCATGCGGCGTTTTCAACAACAATGCTGGCCAAGGCACAGTATAGATGTCAGATAGCAACATTGAAATTGGACAGGACTGTCTTTCATCACAGCTTCCAGATATTCTAACTTATATAAGCAGACACATCAACGTGGTCCCTATACTACAACAGCATGTACCCTAGTTTTCCTATAAAGAAAAGTCAAAACTGTACATTGTGCCATCAGTATCTACAATAGGCCGGGTTTATATGGCATCTATCAGTGATAATGATGATAATGATAACGAGAAGTGGAGTAGAGAGATCTGCAAAGAAATGCCACGTTTAACCAAGTCCTCGGTTTAACAAGCAGGTCGATTTTCTCTTCAAACGTTTCACAAAGGACATGTTGACGTTGATGTTGACATGTAATAACGAACGAACCGGATACGGATACAAGACAAAAACCTCTTGTGCATGAAAGCGACATCAGGCGTGTTTAATGTATTAGCAGGTTGGGGATTTATCATTACCCATCACCGGAAACCATCCACCTACCGAGATACAGGATATTAACGTCGGCACAGGCTTATCACGGATCCATTTATCTATGTTACCTTAAATGTACGTTGTTATATGTTGACGCCAGGGTTTATTCAGAAATTGATATGTTCTTAGTATTGAACAGCTACAGACAAGGTTATCCAGGCCGGTGGAAAATATTATTACACGGCCATGAAGAATTCGAAAGTACAAAGATTCTTAATTACGTGTACTCTTGACCAAAAATATGATATATAACGTATACGGAGGTATTTATTGAATCCTACTGCTGAAGATACATGTATTTCACAGAAAACAGAAATGCGGTCATATGTCAAATTTTCAGTTTTTAATACATGATAGAGTGAATCATATATCAGTGGTACAGAATGCTTTTACCTCTTGTCTTACTTTCTAACATCATGTATCCTTATCTTAAGATAGAAAATGAGAGTCATCTTTGAAATATTTTACACAGTAATGTAATGTTTCTTCGCTCAGAATCACTTCTACAATGTCTCATCATACTGAATATTACTAACGGTTACCCAGAGAATAGGGAGAGAATAAAAGGCAATTATTGTCATCGTGCACGTGGCTGTCTTTGATAGCTGTAAGTAATGCCTTAATTGTAAGTAGGTGCAAGCAGTCCCGTTTCGTTCCTGTCTCCTCGTTATGTCGTTATAATTCAACCATGCAATATTAACGATGGCATTTCAGCACTAGTGCTGTCGGTTATCTCTCATTTCATTCCTTTTATGTAACATTGAAAAATAACTCCATGACAGCTTTGCAGCTTTATCAACATTTTTAAAGTTTGACTACCAGTTTTTTTATCAACATATAAATTAAACCAGTCTTTATTTTCTCGTTTCTTTTCTTTCATACAATATTGAATAGATGTCATTTGAACCCATGCTCGTCTGTACCAGTTGTTGCTGAATGCCGCTGCAAAATGAGAAACCACTCCCGGTAAGGAGAACTGAGTCCACCGTGACCAGGGGCTTAACCTCAATAAAGGAACAAAGCAGGGTAACTGTCGGCCAATGATAATGGATTTCCATCTATTGATTTTGGCGAGACAGCGGAGAGGATAATTGAAAAACCATGAACTTGACTAATAGCTACTCGCTATTAGGCCGGAGATGAATGTTTGTCACATCACTCACTACCCTTTCTTAATCTAGCGGGCGAGTGCGGTTATGGCCATCCGTTAGATGAAAGTGCCAGTGATATGGACATGGCACTCCGCCGCTGCATATCATATTTGCCCCGGATGTTTCATCTCTAAGGCTTCCCTTTCCACTTGATGGTGATCGCTGAGCGGCCAAAATTGGATTTGTGGCCCTTGATTTTATTGTTGGAATATGATGCCTGATGTCAAAACATGATCTAAAAAATAAAAAAAACACAGAAAACATTTTAAAAATCGTTCTTTGAATGAAATTTGTTGGGCAATCTGCCGTATTTTTTTGTCATTGATCGGTGCTCATTGGTCCCAGCCTGTAGGAAAGGTGGGGGGACAAAACGACAGTCATGTAACGTCATGGATATACACAATAGATACGGTACGGCGGGAGTGGTATAGATGACGTAAATCAGCCGCCGTTATTCTTTGGTGTTGTGGAATATGTATTGGCTCCATTGGCCTTAGCAGCTCCTTTAGCTCCAAATAGCTACATTTTTGTGTTCAAACGCAATCTATCAGTCTACAGGTAAGTACAAGATCACACGGCCGGAGGGAGTAACCAGCGCTAGCTGTCTGTGTACACCGAAGATGTATCACAGCCATTACCGACTGTAGACGACGTGTCTCCTTAGTTGCCTACAGAAAGCCACGCAGGGACAATCCTGTGACCGCCAGCTCGCTACCAGCAATACATCTCAGCATGCGTTATCATTACACACTCGTATTGGGATTAATTAAAGTCAGACAAACTAGAAAATAAGAATTCCAGTCTCGCAAAAAAAGCGCTTCCATGCGATCGTAACATTTGGTTCAGAGTGCAGGAGAACTTGATGTATATATAATAACCATGGGAATGATTAATAGATCTCGATGAGGCCTTCCATGCGAGATGAAAAGATTGGTGATCCTTCAAAATGTGTGGGAAACATTTAAGTAGGGAGAGGACTGGACCTGTATGCTATATGCCGCGCCATGTGAAAAGGCTTTCGAGTGAGAACATATGCCTTTTGCGATAATACCTACCTCAAGAATTAAGTGCTTCTCGCTAGCTGGCATCTAGATCTTCTTCATGGATGGAAACGGATGAGACCTACAGTAATTGCAATGATAGTATCTCTTGAACGGTAAGTGAGTAGGCGACGATCTAATAATAATTTAAAACAGAAGAAGACTGGAATGCCAAAGTAGTTAGCTTACATCACTTCGCGCATGGGAGAGGAATCGATAAATGTCTTGGGGATGTTTTGAAGGTTTGGTAATGACTTGACGGTGTGCCAATGTCTACCTTGACCCTTTCTTGAGTTTAAATTTTAGGAAAAGTGCGCCTGCAGCCTGGGGTGCCACAGGACATCGACCCACGTACATGCATACGTAGCACATCTAATGTACTAATGTACTATTGGGCCGTGGGAAAATGTCCCCGGGGACATGTTGGCCCTGCTAGCTGGACTTGAGGAGCCGGCCTGTGTAGACCCCGCTGGAAACAGTCTCAGTGACCCAGGCTACTTATGTACGTGCCTGCCCTGTGATTAAATGTGGTGGTGATGTTCCTTTTGTAGCGACCAGGTAACGCGAGCGGTAGTGTATGCATGATGAATATGAGACATTTCCTGGGGGAAGTTAGAGTTGTATATGTCTGGGGCATGGTGAAGATAGCGATAAGGTATAGTCTGAATCACCCATTCCCCTGGTAGAGGTTGAAATCAGGATATATATAGGAAAAGGATGGTTTCCCATTCTTTCGTAATGAAGTCATTGATCTTAAGTGGTATGATTCGACGTTGAAAAGTAATTAATGGCAGCAATTGCTATTTTTCTGTAGATACTATTATAATTATTCTGAATCCCCAAAACCTTGAGTTTGGAATAGGCAGCAGTTATACGGCATCGATATTCTGGTAACCCCCCAAGTACCCTCCATATCAATTACAGTCAGATGAAACGTTTTATTTTCCAATCAATCATTGGACAAACTTCAAAGCGAGAGCCTGGGGTCTGACTATCTGGCACTACTCACGTACTGGATTGTATCATTGCACGACAATTGTACGTGGTACAATATATGGCAACAACTATTGAACATGGTACAAAAAGAAAGGTATAAAATAAAACTTAACATCCTAAGTACTAAAACAACAAGAGCTAGCATACGTGATACAGTGTTATAAATACTAGTAGTTCAATTCCTTGTCAATCTGTATCTAAACTTTACAAACATGGTTGGTTTTGCATCAACAAAAAATGTGGTCGTGTAGGAAATATACAGTAACACTTGCCTCTGTTATTTAGTGTTTGCCTTTAAGCGAATATATACCCCAGAAAAAATTGCAGACTCCGATCGCTATCTCTACCGGTAGAATCCTCGATCATACCAGCAGAAATCCCGATATCACCTGTCGACAGAACTGTACCGGCAGATTCTACCAGTGTAAAATTGCATTGCTATTTCTATCCTAACAAATCCATTACATTTCCGAAGTAACAGTCCCTCAACCTTACTTACTAGTCTGTCCTTAGACGACTTGCGATACGGCTGACTTAAAGTCATAATTAGGATCAAAGCCAGTTCCTATGCGGCTGCAGTATAATATTAGTGCATCCAGGAGGACTTCAAACGGCTAATGGCGGTGCTTTGACATTATCAGTTTCTCATGACGCTCGAAGCGCCCCTGATGCCCGCTGGAACGACTGTCCTGCCCACGCTAATGGCGTCAAAACGCACATCACATTATCTTTAGAACGGTCCTGGTGTTAATACAAGCGAAGATCAAGTACTGTATCGTTATTTTTCATTAATCCGTACAGGTCTTGACGTTGGGTTTCATTGGAGACAAACGTTGTGAAATGTCGTACCGAGCTATGCATGTATTCCGGTCGCACTCCACGGTAAAACTACATTTTGTTCGTTTTTTCTATGATCATTTTCGTGCCATAATTCCCATATTTACATACAATAGAATACAGACGTTTAAACGTAGATGCGACCCATGGTGTGTTTGGAAACTTTTCCATAGTTAATTACAACGTTCAAAAGTTGATTTCTATAGTTGGCAAATGTAGGATCACACAGCAAAATGGCACTTTAGGGGTAGGCTAGATAATACTAGTACCTTGAATTTTGCGTTACAGCACTACACTATTTAGCCGTTAGATGGCGCGTATGATCGCTTGGACTAGTACCGTGGTAACATGAACAAAGTTCATGCCACGTACAACTACATGTACAAGGATAGTGACAACTTGACTGACAAGTAAGGAATTTAAAAAAAAAATGCAGGCTGACAGAATTGGGGTAACATGCAGGGACTTTTGACCGCTCAGCGAAAAAGGTATCCTCATGACGTGTATTTTCACTCAAATCGCCACTCCCAATGCTAATTCATCCATAAGTGAATTTTTCGCCTGCGATAATATATATAATGCTACACTACTTTCATGTAACTAGTTTGGAACAAAAGCAAACAAGCCAATCTGAATCTGTGTCAACATTTTAGACACGTCATTTAATAGCCAGCAAAACATGTACCAGATTTATTACTTTTTGCCATCAGTCCCAAGTACTTTCATTTTTTATTGATCGCACCAATGTCCTTGATTGGACTCCTCCACCTTTCGGCGCTACATGTATTTCGAATCTTATTTATTTCGAAGCATGTTTAATGCCAATGCTACTCTTTTCCGCTGCGTAGACAAATCTGTGATTGGAGATTAGTCTTTAGCGCCAAAATGACGTCATACACTCCAGCCAATCAGAACGCCGCATGAGGGTGTTCCCCACTCACGATTCACTTCCGGGGGGAGCACAGAGACGCCATTTTGCGTTTGATGTAGTTCTACAAACTGGACACTGTGCAAAAAGGACGAATTCTCTATTTTCCGCGGGAAATGCGGGAAGAATCCTGACTGACAAGTTGTCTAAGTACCCCGTGCAGGTAAGGGGCTCCATTTTACACTAATCCAAAGACTAGAAAATCGTCACTAAGAGTTTCTATCCTTTCCCCGCATCACTGTTTACGTTGGGTTACTTTCACTACTTGAGATCTTGGGGGGACATGGCACATAAGTTATACTGTACCTCCCCTCAGTTTCCATTCCTCTTCTGTTTTCTGAGTTGCTAGAGAAAACGGAGGACTGCCTCCTTAACAGGCACTCAACATATTTTTGATTTAACGACTTTCTTGTAGACTAGTAAACTGAAAAAGTTTGCTGTAGTTCTTTTCAAGGACTTTAGGAAACATTGTTCAAATTTTTACATTATGATAAATTGTGTTGTTGTGGGTTTCAGATAGTGAATATTTATCAAGAAGAAATGTATGACTCCGACTATTATATTGCCGTTATACCAGAAGTAGCCAATTCAAACTACTGTGGTAAAAGTTTTGATCCTTTTTAAAATTAACAAAATTTATTCTTTTTGAGCATCAATAAAATTAAGTTTTGAATTATTGCAGTTTTAATTGACATATTTGATCCAAAGAATTGTTTTGCTTGTTAAGTACAATTTGCTGTCAAGCAATTGAAAATATTTTCATACAAAACCCACTTCACCTAATCTAATGGGAGCTCAAGTGAGAAATAGGATCAGTTTGAGTTCGTATTGAATCGTAATAGTCTTTATGTTCTATTGCCTTGGTATTTGCTCATACTAACCTTAGTTCAAATACTAGTATAATTTGCTAAGCAAAATGTGTTTTATTGTAAAGGACATAATCTGATATGATAAAGTACTAGTAGAATCTAGTTGTCTATACATCTGCCTCAAGGCTGTAATGTATTCCTACTCTAGTACTAGTCTGTCATTTAAGTGAAGGTATTGTTGGATATGATGTTTAATGTTCAGCATACACACTACATGTTTATGATTATACAATAAGATGTTAGTTCAATGTAATTTTACTTTATATTTAATTTTGAATATCAAACTACAAGCAATGTACATAAACATCAAACTTATGCACAACTGAACAGAACTTTATAATGATATTCAAAACAGTCTGGTACTATTTTGAAGTTTGATTGGAAATAAAAATACCTGGAAGGTGTTTACTGTAAGTGTAACAACATAGTTTTCTTCATGCATTTTTGTATGTAATCAGGTGTTATTTTGAATTGCTTGCTAGTAAATTAGTTCTCTGTACATGTAGGTAAATTGTCCACAGTGCATGAATATTTTATGTACAATACAGTGTTTCCAGTCACATCCACGTAAGGTATTGTTGAAATTTGTCACACCTGTTCATTGTCTATAGTGATGAGAGCAGCATCAAAAGTATTGTTACAACGTGCACATTACGTTATAACTGACACTACAAGCACTCATGTACAAAGGACTTTCAATGAGTGAGTCACTGCCCCTCCCAACCTGGCCCTAGGGACCCAGACAATTTGGTACATACCAAGTTACCAACATTCCTTTTCAAACTGGAACACTGTATACATACATGTATGTTGTCCTACTTCACCAAAACTATTAACCCTATGCTGCTATATCAATTTACATAATGTTTCAAACTCAAAGGAAAGGATTTATAGAGGCAGTGGGGAGAAAAAAAATCCATGGTTTGTTTCAGTTTCTGCTTAGCCTATAATATTTTCATATTTTAAGAGGAACATAATTATCTACACAGAAGACATTATGACTATTATGTTCTACATAAAAGAGGCACTTAAAGCAGTAACATTACTGTCACTGTATCTTTCCTAAGCCCAGGTAAAACATTGTTATTCTGTAGTTAGTGACCTATGACATTTAGGATAGGTTTTCAAAACAGGCTGTCCTAAGTGTTTGAGGATCATGTATCCCTTAGAAGGACACTACAGTTACTGTGCAAGTACAACGTATATCATATTTCACATTCAGTTGTTACCCAGTTTACTGGCGACAAATCTTTTGCAATGTTGCTGCAAATTTGGTAAGAGAAACTTGAAATGAGTTTCCATAGTACTAATTTAGTCATAATTACAGTGACAATGTCACATATTTTTTTACAATATCCTACATATTCATGTTGTACATGAAGTTTCACTGCATTGGCAATGCAGATTTGGGTGCAGTCTAAGTAGTAAGGTAAGGTTATTTAGAGTACTAATGGTGGAAGTGGTTAATAAGCTCCCCTGTTTACCCTCACGTGGCCCAATACTGGCAGACTATAATTTGAGAACATTACTGGACAAAAAGAAACTAGTCACGTAGGTTAAATATGACCTGTCTGACTGGTTTCATGCCACAGTTCAGCCAGAGTATCTATGTCATGTAGTATTACATGGTCTCTCCTGTAAACTATATGTGGAAAAGGTTTCTTTCTTACAGTTATACAGACTAGTTGTCTGATAATTAGTAGAGTTGACTTATTTACAATTTCTGGACTTATATACAATGTATACCATAAAGCTGTATTGTTCAACTGGTGTAGGACAGCCTTTCGGCAAATCAACGAAATCCCAATTTTGATTAAGTGCCAAAATGTTTATTCATGTGAAAGAGCAACTTATTTGTAACTTCAATTTATCTGACAGAGATAATAAGAAAGCAAACATCAAATGTGGTCCTGGCTTACATCCAAGTTTGTTAGCTCATCGATGAAGTCTTCAGAGATCACTACTTATTCCCAACAATTATACTTTTGGATCATTTTAAGATTCTGACAGTACAACTTTCTTCGGTTAAGGAGCTGTCTGTTTATTTCTCCTACAGGACTGCATACTATATTACGTAGCTATAGGTGGAGACAGCTATAACTAACATGGACCTGGAAGATAAGAGCCTTTTTGTGGGCAGGCAGAAGGGTGGTGACAGTCAGGACTACACTCCTGTAAGTACAGCAATAACTGTTATTTTGCAGTTATAAATGCCTCCTGTTTGCAACTTTAGTTGTTGAAAATTATTTTCTGTATACCTGGATAAGTTTCAGTCTGATAATATACTTGAACATACTGTAGACATTATGCAGTTAACATTATAGACCACCCAGCTACATGTGTATATGGTCATGTAGTCCTCCAAATCAGATACACAAACACATACAGCACTAGTAGCTCTGGGCATGAAGTCTGAACCTTACAGTGACTAAAATCTGTTTGCAAACAGTATAGATTTTTCCATCATTTTCTTTATTTGACTTTGAACAATATCTGTGTTTTGCTGCAAATGTTCCTGCATTGCACTGCTGGTCAGTTGATTTTGCTGAAAACATTTTCAAAGCAGACTGCCACATCAAACTGCTACATTCTGGACATGCTTGCCCAGTCAAACGTACCAAATTAGAATTGTCTGTAAACTCTAAGGTTCATCCTGGGGCAGCTCAAGGATACAGCTACAATCTGTACTGCTGACGACATTGCCAACTAGAACATTTGTGCCAAGGGTAGACATTTTGTTGGACTTATGTAAAAAGCTAAGAGAAAAAGGTCAGGGATATCGCCTCATACCCTTGGACTCAATGACTTTCAACTGACTTTCAAGTACTGTCTCCCTGACAGCTTATCATTTTGTACTACTACATTGTACGTATACATGTGTACATGTACATGTATATGTTCAAATAATGTATTCTAGATCTGGTTTCTCTCTCACTTTCTTTAAAAAAGTTATTTTGAAAGAAATGGAATGATCCACACACACATTGCTCCTTGCAGAAATACTCACTTATGCATGATCCCTGGTTACATTATGCAAAATGTTCTTCATTCTAAATTCAGCCTTATCATTCTTTTTGTAGATATTCTATTAGTTTGAGTATAAATATGATGGTAAACTAAGAATATACTCTCTGACTTAGGTAGTTGAAAGCTTCATTTAAATAGTTTAAATTCCTCCATTGAATTATATACAGCACTGTTTAGAAATAAACTGTCTATATGATATATGTGTTAGATACATGTTTGAACTAATCCAGTAGGACATTTGGCTGCATTTCCCGTAGATCTACACTGTAGTGACAGCAGTGCTGAGTCCTGACTTGGTAGACAAGCTGCCGACCAGGCGCCGAGAATTCCTGCAGAAACTCCAGACAGACACGGGTGTGAGCATCAACCTGCACAGGGGGGGAGGCACTTACGAGGTGGAGGGCAGTCTAGCACAACTACAACAGGTGAGGGGAATCTTTACCCTTCATTACTTTTGCCACTTAACTCTAAAAGAACATGTTCATGTAGTAATTCTGCCAGGTCACATATATCTGGCACCCTGAAAAAAAGGGTCTAATGAGATCTCCAATGCAACATCCCCCAGTATAACAATTCAAAACTTCATATCAGCAGATCTATACATATTGGATAAAGTCAAATATAAAATCTTCCAATGCTTATTTCCTAATATAGAAAAAACTCCTCGGCTCTGCCATCTCTGTTGTGTGGAACACAAAAAGTAGTATAAAACACTGTCCCTATTTCCAACCTTTTTTCACATGGTAGATAGTTTTTGACATTTGTATTTTCCCAGGTACATGACATACTGTCTGAGTTGGTTGGCAACCGAGAATCCCCACAAGCCAGACTTAAGCAGACAAACATCCCAAATGGCCTGCCCACAGAGGGGGTTCATGATGCATCAGGCACAAAGCCCATCGTGGCCAAGGAAGTTCCTGATGAACCTGTTACAAATGGGACACCTAAGTCAAAAGTCTCCCCTTCTGGGAAACCCAGAGGAGAAAAGGCAGCAGAGAGGCAAAGGTCCAGGAATTCAGAGGACGATGAGGGCTTCGAAATCATAGATGAAGCAGAACAGGAAGATGCCAGAGGTCATCAGCCAGCCGTGAGGCCAAAGGTCAGACACCAGCGGCCAATGGCAGCCCAGTTCGACAATCATGACAGTGGGGAAAAGAACTCTGGGTCCGGAGCGAGGAGAGTTCGTGAGAGACATGACGAGGACGGGTCAGATTTGAGCTCGGACGATGAGGACGTGATGGCTCTGGACCAGGACACCTTCAACTACCTGTACCACGCCTACCAGGACAGGCTGCAGGACATCCGCCGCCAGTACAGGGTCAAGTTCAGGTCAAAGAGCAACGAGACCGACATGCTGAAGTTCAAGGTCATCCCAAAAGATCCCACCACCACTGTGGATCAGCTGACCACGGCCAAGGATGCCTTCATCGCCCTGTACCAGAGTGTCTTCCCCAACTTGGTTCAGGAAGTGATGGAGCTGGCCTACGACCCTGCACTGGCACAGCAGGTCAAGACAGCCATCGACAAAACCAGGAAGGATCATCCTGACGTGTATGTCCAGGTGGAGAACAACAACCACCGGTTTGCTTTCATTGGAGAACAGGTCCAGGTCAGTAAATGGTGTGTTTGTGTTGGTCATAATTTGGGACGTCATATTTTTTGTACCTTTTTATTTAAAAATTCAGTAAATTAACTTTCTATTCATATGATAACTTATTTCTTGCAAGTACTCTGTTGTCCCTACTCCCTGGCCAAGTCATACCTTTCAAAATGGTGCATACAGCTGTTTTTGCTTAGCACACAACTACAGTACTAGTGGATTACCACCGGCTGAAGTGAGTTCTGTGGCCCAGACCTAAAGAAATTTTGCAATGGACACCAATCTATGCACCATGAATGGTGTGGGAGTTACTTTGAGTCCTTAAGTTTGACTACCTTTTTTTGACTCTGTCAACAAAACTTGTTGTTCCCATGATACGCAGGTGATTGAAGCCAAGAGCCAGTTCCGCCAGCTGTCAGGAGTGATGTCGGGTCTGGTGCGTCAGGTCGGGAGGCACCACACCCTCGGCGGGCACATCATCGTCCCATCCAACCTACAGGACGAGATACGGGAACAGGTCACCCGTGACATGGGCGAGAAAATCCCAGAGGAGTACCCCTATGGTGAAGAGATTGAGCTCCAGGAACGTAAGACATCAGAAGCCAGCAAGCCAGGAGGAAGCAGAGGGGTTCGATTCAAACAACAGGTAAAAAACAAGAGTGTAGGTACATCAGTAAGGTTACACATCCAGGTATCGATTATAAATCAATAATTTCTCGGAAATGTTGGACATTGCAGATAGCATTCTCAGTCATTGATGAAAGATCTGAAACAGCTGGCACTCAAGATACAACTTTTCTAGTTGCTTGATTCATTTTGTATTATGTAAGGAATATACATGTAGGTACAGTAGAAACTGTTACTGAGTTCCCCTGGGTTGCTTGTGTTTTTATTATTTCTAACATACACCTTCTTCATCCCATTTCTACTGATCTGTGGCAAGACTGTAAGTGTTGTACAAATCATAGTCTTCTTAAGTGTCTTAGTTTACATCCTGACAGTCTCTCTTGCTCTTGCTTATCATCCACAGAGTGACAGATACGTGTTCAGGACGAAGGAGGGAATCACTGTGTCCATGTACCAAGGTGATCTGACTCAGGAAAAGGTCACTGCTATTGTGAACGCAGCTAATGGCTACCTGGCTCATGCTGCAGGCATCGCTGCAGCTATACAGGAACAGGCAGGGCCCAGTCTGGAGGAAGAGTGCAGGAAGTATGGAGTACTTGACGAATGTATAATATTTGATCACTACACAGTCATGTGCATTTGATGTTAAATTCATTCTATCTATATAACATTATAATTGTGTTATAGTGTCATAGAAGATCACACAAAAGTCCACATGCTTTTGTTGTGTCAATTTATGTAATTTTTGCCTTTTGGCCCATGTAGGGCGTGAATATGCAATAAAGTTCATTGTCATTTTCTTATTGGCAGTACAAAAGGGTAGGAGTGTCAGTCTAAACTAAATGAAAATGTACCTGTCATTTATGATGAGCCATACAATGTATGTATAATTGTTTGAAAAGTTTTCCATGGAAAAAATGTCTAAGGCATTTTCTCCAGTCATCTCATACTGCTCATACCTATTACAGATCAATTCTACCCTTTTCTATACACCTACACTTCTCTCACTCACGTAACTGCTGATTCTTTCTTTCTTCTTGTAGCTCTTTCCTTCTTCCATCCTTCACATCCAAGTTCTAGTGCAGTTCTGTCTGGTAAAATACCTCATGCTTCCTTTACTTTTACCTCCTTGGTTCTCAGATTTTGAGACTGCACAAGAAATTTGATTTACAAACTTGAACTTAAAATTAGAATGTGTAAGCTTAAGATGCAAAATGTACAGGGTATCTTTCCATGTATATTGTGCATTTTTTTCTATCAGGTCAAGAAAACCTTTTAGTAACAGGTAGAGTCTAGGATTTAAATTAGCATTGCAATGTAAAGATACTTCTTAACATTCCACAATTCCTTGCATGGTGTGGTAACTGGTTACATGCACAATCATGATACATTGTACTTAGAATGTAAGGAATCAAAACCATGATTATAGCTAAAGGTTAACCCTAGGATTGGAATATTAGCTGAAAGATGTTTCCTAGTTTCCTAACATTCAGCATGTCCATGTCCCAGGTACATCAGTAAGCATGGCCCTCTATACGAGACGCAGGTCATGCACACCAGCGCGGGAAACCTGCCATGTCACTATGTCATCCATGCTGTCGGCCCCAAGTGGCGGGACTACAGTAACAAGACGGAGTGTGCCAGTGCCCTGCGTGTCACCTTCCTGAACTGTCTGGACTATGCTAATGAAAAGCTTCATGCTACAACCATTGCTCTCCCTGCCATCAGTACAGGTGGGTCTATTCTACTGAGCTTTAATTTTGTAGTCAGTTTTACTGAATTGCGTTCATTTTACACAGTGCATTTTTCAGAATTGCATATGTCTTAAAATATTGTCAGCTTTACCATAATAATGCTGACATGTGAAATGACATACATTCAAGACAGTTGAAATACAGTAAATGTGACAACAACACAATGACAACTTTAGCCTAGGGTTTTGCTGGCATCACAAGAACGATAGTGTTCCTGTGTTCAGACTTTCTTGGTATCAAGGGTATCTAATGCATACACATTGTATAGAACACAGAAATTTATCTCTTGGGCTATGACGTTGTATTTGTAAATGTGTATTTAAAATAATGAACCAGTTCTTCTTCATTCTTTAATCCCAGGTATCTTCGGTGTCCCAAACGACGTCTGTGCGAAGGCGGTGTACGATGCTGTCCGAGACTTCAGCAAGTCTCAGTCTCAGCTGGGCAGCCTGGGGGAGGTTCGGCTGGTGAATGCGGAGATGGAGATGGTCCACGTCCTGAGGCAGATGTTTGAGATCAGCATGAGTCAGGAGGAGGAGGAGGAGGAGGGATGTGAGAGCCCAAGTTCAGGGAGTGCCTTCATCAGGTTATTCATTTTTTGTATCATTTCAAACTTGTATCTCCAATTGAATTGTGCATAGTTTGTTATACATAATGTACTAGAATATGCATTGGTTTAAACAATATTACATACCCCACTTTTTGTTAAAGCCCTGGTCACATCCATTATACAGATATTATCTACTTAACCAACAACTAAACTTTACATTTACAATTTACAAACTTTTTTTCTGCAATTATATCGCAGTACGTCATGGGTGCAGTTATTTGATTTTCAAACTATTGCACCCGTTTATTCTCAAGTCTACTACATATGGCATGATCTTCGCACAAAACTCTCCATTGTTACTAACCAAAGATGCATCATAGGATGTATGTTGTCCGGGGTTCCAGATGATATCTACATAAAAGATTGTGTTGTTTTCAGAATTTCCAAGACAACAGAAGAGGTCCTGTTGTCTCCCAGGGCTGCACGGAGGAGGGAGGAGGAGAGAGAGGTGGAGGAAGAAGACACAGAAGTGGCCCAGATCACAGAGATGGCTCCTGAGGAGGGGGAGGACAACGAGCCTGAAGTAGAACCTCCGGAGGATGTTCAAATAATAACAGGTAACAGCTCAGTCACATTCAATGTACAGTTGGTCATTTGATGCTGTAGAATTTTCAAGGATCTTTTCAATATGATGACAGCTGAATTTAGGACACATGCACGACTATCCTACAAATGCCCAAAGTTTTGCAATTGTACAACAATCACACAAAGTATGATGGCCCTACATGTAGGTGTTAGATAAGTTTTCCATCTTGAAAATGGTGACATCATTCTTGTGATGTGTACATTCATGTAATGTTACATTGTATGTTGATAGGTCATTTAGTCATTCTATGCAAGTCAAAACTATATTTCTATCTGTTTTGTTTTTCTCCCAGGCAAACCCAAACTTCTGCACTCCATCTCTGATCCCCATGGAGCCAGTGGGGGCAGAAGGAAACAGGATAAGAGCGATGTCATTTTCACTTCAAACAAACCTACAGGTCAGTTTTCTACAAAACTCTTGCTGAGATTGGCCTGGCATTTTGTAGCTGTAGAGTGCTCTTCAGCAGTTTACGTAAAAGCCTGTCCGTATATTTTTATCAAAACTGAAGACTAGTGTTTTGATTGTCCTGACATTTAGCACCTTTAGGGTGCTACAAAGGTTATCTATACCAGAGGTGTTCAATAAGTTCTCTTCCTCACCCAGAAACAAAGGGCATAATTCCAATTTCAGGCATCAGTTAGGTGCAAGTAATTATTCCTTGATCAAGCTTCAGTTGAGGAAATTCTTTTAATGGAAAATGGCATGCATTAGCGTTTCTGTGAATTCTGGCTGCAAGGTCTGAGGGATTAGTAAGACATTAAAATGTTTTTTAATTGTAAGGACTGACACTCATACAAAACAATGCCTGGATGCTAATTGAAATCCTCAACAGTTACTGTTTCAACCCCTCCCACCTACCTCATATGTTTATCATCACTTCCTGCATCCTCATCCCTGAATCCACAGATCCTGACCCAAGCTTAGATCAGGAGGCAGCTCACCCTAGCAGTGATGACCAGATTGCAGCAGCTGCAGCTGCAGAAGTGGCAGGCCCTGATGAGGATGACCCTGACAAACGTGCTCATCCTTTCTGTTTCCCTCCTCTTTACATTCACCTTGTCCTTGTCTTTGCTTCATCTTGTCACAAAAGCCATTTATGTTTTTAACAGGTGGTTGGGTCAGATGCTTCAGGGGAAATAAGGATTCTCTTTCTAGTAATGTTTAATCAGTGTCAAGATTTTTTTCTACCTCAGGGTTGGTTGAACATTAAAGTGGAGTGTAATGATAATGATGAAACCATGTCAAATTGTAATTTTTTAAAATGATGTTGAGCTCAACAATTAACATACTTTCATGTACTTTCACTCACTCACTCACTGTCCGGTTTATCGTCTGTTGTTCCCCGTCTTCCGAGGGTTAGAGGGACACTTTATTCATTATATAATATATGTGTGCATGTAATTTTTTACATTGTACATTGTATGCCTCCTTATGTCCCTTTAGGTCCAGTGCAGTTTACTACAAAGCCCCCACCAGAGGAAGGTGCCATGTCTGAAAAGGAGAAAGTTATCAAAGATCTTCTGGACAACTTTGATAAACTGACTGATACAGAAAGGGGTCTGCTAGACCAGCTGCTGACAGAGACTGACCCGCGGTCCGGCCAGTCACACGGAGTACACAAGCCCCGTGTGCGATCGCGCAGCCTGGACAGACCTCCCAAACAACCACCAGAAAAGGAAGCCTCCAGGACAAGGTCTCCACTCCGCAGCCAGAAGGCCGGAAGCACGGCAAGCTCACAAAGTGAGAGAAGCACGAGGGACCGCGGGAAGCCGAAAGACAACTGTCTCCTTTGCAACACGACAGAGCAGCTTCGCACAGTCCCCTTCTGTAAGGTTGGACACAAGTACTGCCTGCAGTGTAAGGTTAAGTATTACTCCCGCCTCCGCACATGTCCACACAAGGACTGTCACGAACCAGTCACACCAGACTTCCGCAATGCCTCCAATGACACAGAGAACAAACAGTTTACATCAACCACCCAGGCTTCAGCGGACCCAAGTAAGGGTCCAAGTGCAGCACGTATTCACTTTCCTTCTGATGTAGAGCATAATCCTCCCAGTCAGGAGCCAACATACAGTACTCTATATCCGTTGCATGAAAGTTCACTCCCCTCAGAAGAACCAACAAACAAGCAGTCCACAACCAGCAGCAGCACAACCACAAAAAGCACCTTGAATACTGAAGGAAGACGCCGCTCTTCAGACTCAACCTTGCATCGTAGTTTTGAGCCAGAAAACCAACCCCACAGCAGCCATGTCCCTGAGAGTAAAGTACATCATGGAAGCAGCTACTCGGCTGATCCCTCTTCCTTTTCTCCAAGAAGACGTGTCTCGGATTCAGGTGCTTCTTCCACGGACCAGGAACCAGCCTCGTCTCCGAGAGTGAGGGCAGGTTACAGTTTTTGGGGAGAGGGCAAGCCGGCAGCACAGCCAGTCCAAGAAGAAACAACGTGGCCTTATTGTGAAGAGTCTGGCAGAGGACATTGACGATGTTGGACTTGACTCTGGGCACCCCCAGCAGCGGAGGAGGAACTCAGACACACATAAGGGGAGGGACTCTGAGAACTGCTCCATTTGCAGGAGCACGTTTATGAACCCAAAGACCCTACCAAAATTGCGGACATGTGTTTTGCACTCCCTGTATCGACCGTGCAATGCAGATCAAACCGGTCTGTCCAATTTGCGGTGAAGTCTACGGCACCATGTGGGGGGCACAGCCAGAAGGGACCATGGAGTGGAAAGTAGATCCTCACCTCCCACTGCCCGGTTACGAACGGCACGGCACGATAGTCGTCATGTATGACTTCCCTGATGGTATACAAACAGTAAGTTATGTTCATACATGTGTGGCTGCCTCCTTTGACTTTCTAGGGTGATGTATCATTGTGCTGCATTCTTTAGGGACAGTAAATTCATGATTGACATAATAAAGAGTGTTTGAAAGGCTGAATGTCAGTATACTGCCACAGAATATGATTACTTTCTATTTGTGATGTGTATGTACAAATGTACATGTTAGTATATGCTTAAGTAGTTTTTTGTTTGCCAGTATCTGATAACCGGTAACTCATGAAATAATGTAAACTGTAATGATGTGTACATGTGTTCTGAAATCAAAGTGTGTTTGAATTTAAAAATTATTGATCGGAAAGACTGACAGCTGTGTTAAAAGTCTGTTCCATTTGTGTTTGTGTAGTCGAATCACCCAAACCCCGGACGTCGGTACTACGGCTGCCATCGCAGGGCATACCTCCCCAACACTGCCGAGGGCATGGAGGTGTGCAGACTGCTGCATAAGGCCTTCCAAACCAAGCTGCTGTTCACCGTGGGCCAGTCTGTCACCACAGGGATGGACAACTGTGTCATCTGGAACGACATCCACCACAAAACCAACACACACGGAGGCCCGACAAAGTAAGGTTTATGAATTACACACGCATAGACTCATTTCTTCATACGTCATCCCTAGCTTTTGTCGCTGTTTTGAAAGTATCCTTTTTTCCATAAACATAAAATGCCTGGAAGCAAGGACGTCACCGCTCTGCTAATTTCCTCCCTTTGATGTCAATGTAAGTCAAACAGCCAACTGTGCATTGATCCTGCATTGAGCTTCTCTGAGCTTCTCATGAATAAAGAATAGTTCAAACAAAAATATTACATGAAGGCTCTTGCGAAAAATACCAACTGTACAGCACTTTTACATGTAATTTATTTACAAAGCTACTAAGTACAAAGCTATGTACTGCTGCAGTCCTTTTTAGGCCACACCCATTTTGAATGCTTGTTCTCATCTTTGACTGAATGAACAACATGAAAATATATGTTTAAGGAAAAAGTCTACTACTTCAGGCACTGAGCATAGGCTCTCTCCATATTGTCCTCTAGGACTTGTTTAATTTTCACTGTCTTTATCAACTGAGAACAACATTTCCCCCAAATCTGTGTGACCCAGTTTCATTCAAATCAATATACTAATTTTTTTTGGTGATGATAAGGTACAATACTTGGATCAGAAAGCTATTTTCATTTCTTGTTTTCTATGGTTTGCAAATTGCAGAGATAACCTCTGCCATACATGTACTTCAGTGTCCCATTCAGTTGCAATCAAATTTTATAATGTTATTTAAAAATTTTTGGGATTCTATCACAATTCATATATATAATTGTCTCTGGTCCGTGGTTTCAAAGATAAAAGCTAAAGCTGCATACATGCATTAAGCCCGTCTACATCACAATGGACCTATACCATTATTACGTCACAGTTTGTTTACCTGTTCTAAAGAACATTCTAGAACGGTCAGTTAAAGAATAAAGATCATTTCAAAGTTTTCAAAGTAAGGTATGTCTGATTTTTGCTGCATCTAGTTTTGTTGACACAGCATTACATGCCGCATGGGTGATTTAGTTGTGACATAAGACTAAAGTAGTACTGTATTAAAAGCCTTATATTAGGCTAACTCTACACCAACACACACCGCGCTACGCACCCCTGTACAATATAAACGTCGATTGACCGGCATTCATTGCGGTAAACAAACTGTGACGTAATAATGGTATAGGTCCATTGGAGCAGCCCTTCCACCGGTCAGGCCCTGTCAGCTCCTGACAGTGGGTGTTTGTGTACCACAGGCTAACATCCATGTTGGTGACATTTAATTCACTTCCACGAATACGATTCTTTTGTTGTGCCCAGCAGATTTTCAACACAGCACACGTTCTTAGAGTTGATAAAATGTAACAGGAATATCAGCTGTACATCACTGCAATTTCATTGGCAAGTTTTTTTCAGTGTTTTGAATCCTGAAGTTGAAGTTGAAGCACATAGTTCTGTACATGTAGTATACTATTCAATTATTATAGCAATATTAAACTGAAAAGTCTATTTGGTGCAGAGGTCACTGCAAGAAACGCAAAGATTAAACCACTTAGGAAATTTCAATATTTACAGTACAAGTACATGTATTTAAAACTAACACTGCGTCCATATTTTTTTGCAGCCACGGATATCCAGATCCTGACTATTTGAGAAGGGTGAAAGAGGAACTAGCAGTGAAAGGCATCACGACTTTGTGACCTGGCCAATTCTGCCCATAGCTACATTTACATTGTATGTCCCATTACTGATAATCTGACATCATAGTCTACTATTAAAGTATTGAAGCAGAAGGCAACTACATGCCATGCATATTCTACAAATAGATATTGTAGTGGCTTTATCTGAGCCAACATGCATATATGGGAAGAATTTTAGAAAAGCTAAGATTAGCACATGATATAGCCATGTACATATAAATTCATATTGTATGTGTGTATGTGTTCATTGCGTATGTGTTCATTGCAAGCCTAGCAATATTAATTACTGCATGGTACACTTACAATGAAAATTTTCCTGATGCTGCCCTTTAGAATGTTGAGTTAAGTCTAGACAGCATCCTGCTGTTCTTCTAAACATCAGTGTTTGGCCTCGGCCCGGGCTGATTCAAACCAGTTCTAGCTGCTTATTTAAAGAGACATAACAGGCTGTTTACCTGCAGCTCTTGTACATGTTTATATGCCTTCTCTTGACAGATGTCTCAAAAGAGTTTGTGGAGAATGTACTAGTAGACTCATTGAAATGTAGTCCATGTATAGAGTATTGTATTTTATGGCTGTAAGGTAATCCAGAACTTTGATCCATTCATCAGTGAATGTTAGTGTTTGCCATGCATTAGAAATGACAATCAAAGGAGCTTTAATTTATAAGCTCCATAGTTTGGTTCCAGCACATCTGCATCCATTTAACTTTTAATTGTTTTTGCCTTTATTCATTTATCATTTGTAAGCGTTTCAGACAACTTTATTTTGGGCCTTTTGGTGCACCCAGCTGTGTGACACTAGCATTGTTTTGATAAATTATGCACATAATCCAGCAATCAAGAGGGTGATGCAACATTTGGTAAACATTGGAGATGATGATATAACATCTATCTGAAAGTCAACAAAGGTTCTGTGTGTGATAATTGACAACCTGGTTACAGTGATCTTTCCAGCTCCATCCCATCAGCTACATCTCATTCAAGCCTGTTTGAATCAGGAGCTATTGTAACACTGCCACCATGCTGTGGTGTAATCTTACCTAACAACAGAAATCTTTTCTCATTTGATCCCTACCTTCGATGCTTTGATATTCTTATTGAAATCAGACTACTTTCAACTTTGTGACCTTTGAGTCAGTATTTGCACGCATATGTATTGTGCATGCATGTTGAATGGAAGTTTCCCTAATGTCATTCAGCTGTGGTTCCAACTAAAAAGCTACTGTTGGAAGACATAATCTGTGCCCTGTCAAAAAAAGGTATTCATACCAACATGGTAACTTTTTGGAAAAGTTTCCTCCAGTGCGTCTTATGTTTGAAACCTTTATTCCACAAGAATCAGTGCCTAGTACATTCTAGTACATGTATATTCATAGACTAGAGTATAGTTTATTGTATTTCTCTCAGACCTAGACATTGACCAGGACAAGTTACCTACCACTCAGCAGTCAGATTGAACTTGAGTACATGTAGTAAGGTGAACTTCTTCTTTTTCTTCTTATCCAGTTTTAACATCATTTTCCCCCATAACTGGGGATTAGACGTGCTTGCATCAAGTGCAAATCTTTTTTTGAAGCAAGATTTTTACGGCTGGATGCCCTGTCAACCCAAAGCCGAGTAGGGCACCCAGGATCCCTCTACCTGAGGGGGAAATGCGTGTTAAGTGCCTTTCCCAAGGGCACAATGGGTGCATGTATGGACATGTCTGGGTCCAACCCTGGAGATCGAACCTGGGTCCCCTTGCTTGACAGCCAGATGATCTATCCACTACACCACACAGATGCCACGAACCGTTATCAATAAAGATTTAACTGAATTATGAAAGCCTAGCCTACAATGTCATGTAGTTTTACTTACTACATGTACATGTACAATGTACATGGTACACAATGTTAGTATAACGTGTCCAAAACGGGTCCATAAAATCGCCACCTTGAGAAATAGTGTGCTTTAAGATATTTTTACTGCAACATACTTTTGGTATGCACTCCTGCACTCCTCAAATGTACATACCTAGGGTATGTTGCAGTAAAAATATCTTTAAGCACACTATTTCTCAAGGTGGCAATATTATGGACCCTGGTGATATCATGGACACAGATGCTACATACGTGGATTACTTTACATAATTTATTTCAAATTTATTCATGAGAAACTCGAATTGATCAGGTCACTTTTCATTGTGGTTAATGAAAGGTTAGGCCTCTTTAAGACCTCTTTTGGCCCCTGTCATCAAATTTTGATTCATATTGACATTTTCAGCATCCATTTACCCAGACTGGCAGAGTACCACTGACGGGGGATGAAACCTTTGCAAGAAATGCTGCCAACCCAATGATGTCAGTCTGTATTGCTCTCAACATGTATTTTTCAGCAAGTTTGGTCAATTTTTACGAGATCAAATGTCACACAAATGTTGTTTTCCTGCTCTAAGAAAAAGATTAACCTTTAACTATTAGTATCAGTCAATAAAAATTACATATTGACAATATGCAATTACTGTTTCCTCAGTAGATTTTCCAAAAATTTTGATTCAACACAATTACTAAATGTGAAGAACACCCTTCCATCTGCCCTGTTCATTGACATTTCAAAAACACTTGATTCAGCACAGGTAGTCGGCTGAAGAGTCTGTAACTGAATTTCTAGTTGTTCTCTGGCCTTTCAGCCACTCTAGATGCGACTTTTGCAGTTTGGTGTAAGTACATGGCCAAGGGATTTTAATGGCCACTTGTATGATATTCTTTAATATGATGAGTTGTAACTTTTTGCTAGCCTTAGAATCAGTAACTAGAGTTCCACGATCTCATACCTTCGCCAAATGATGTTAGCCTTTATGAATAAGAAATATACTAATCACCCTGATTATGCAAATAGGATCCTCAATTGCATGAATTATATCAGTCTGTTGATCATATTCTCCACCAAAAGACAGTCTTTATCTTAACAAAGAATGCCATTTTCTCATAAATTATGCAAATGTGGTCCTTATTTGAATAAGTTATGTTTAATTATGTTCACCTTCACTTAACTTTCAAACACCCCAAGCATGAAATTCCAGGCAGTTACCACTACGCAATTATAACATTTTCTCATTAATTATGCAAATTAAGTCTTCATTTGCATAATCAATATTTGCCTGTGTTTCTCTCGTTCTTAATAACATATGTTACAAGCTTGAACTTCCTATCATGGAATGCAGCTGATTTATAGAATTTCCTCATTAATTATGCAAATTACATCAATATTCGCATAATTGTAATATCATTATGTCAAGCATCACTTAAGCTACCTACATACCAAAAATCACGATGATCCATCAATCGGTTCTTGAGTTATCCTCTTTTAAACATTTGTCCTTTAAACCCCCCTGCAGTTCTAGAGCAAGCTGCTAGGGGGCCTAAACTCACGTCACTTCTTCCCCAGCACTAGAGCTACCTACCAACCAAATTTCATCACCATAGCATGTCTGGATCTTGAGATATCAAAACCGGAAGTTCAGCTGCAGTACCATGACAAGCCGCTAGGGGGTCCAAAATCTAATCTTTTTGAGGTCTCATCAAGACCTACCCATCTACCAAGTATCAAGACAATCCATCAAAGCCTTCTCGAGTTATCGTGTTGACAGACAGACACACACACACACACATATACACGAACGCCCCTGAAAACATAACCTTCTTGGCGAAGGTAATAAGGTTCTCTATAAGTACTAGTAGTTGAATGGAAGGGCAAGGACGGCCTGAAAAAAGACCTAAAGGAAGAAGTATGACACAAATAAATCAAGCAACTGGAGAAATTCCCTAAGGAGCCAGACATTTCAGGTAGCATCATTCCTATCTTATATTAGTGAGTGAGAAAGATGGAATTCGAATTCTCAATCACTGATGAAAGAACATGTGTTGTCTAAAATGTCTGGCTTCCCAGAATTTATACAGTTGCTCAGTGATCTATTTTGTACTGCATAATTATAATGTTGTACCAGGGTGTGCCTCCTTCATGTAAATGTAATAGTTGGTAGTACATACACATGAATAGTACAAGGTATGCCTAAAACATCTCACCCTCAAAACATTATCTGTTGCAAGGGACTTCAGGATTTAGCTTTCTTCCAGGTGGTGTAAGGATTGAACTTGTTGTACCTGTAAATCAGTGTCATTACCTTCACCTAGAAGATTACATGTATGTTAGCGTTTGTCTGTCCGTCAGTTTATGAACAGCATAACTCAAGAAGCTTTATATGCATTGTCATGGAACTTCGTAGGTAGGTAGGCATTGATGAGACCCAGAAATTATTAGATTTTGGACCCCCTGGCGGCTTTTGTTGGTACTGCAGCAGAACTTCCGGTTTTGATATGTCATGATCTGGACATGTTAGGGTCACGAATTTTGAATAGTAGATAGCTCTTTGGCTAGGGAAGAAGTGACGTGAGTCTCGGCCTTCTAGCAGCTTGTTCTGGAACTGCAGGGTAGGATGTTTAAACATCATTGAGGAAGGATAACTCGAGAACCGGCTGACGGATTGTCGTGATTTTGGTACGTACGTAGCTTTAAGTGATGCTTGACATAATTAGATGATAAATAAACATCCAATAAACATCCATTTTTTATGATAAAATAAGGATTTGATTTATGATTAATGAATTTCTATAAATCTGCTGTATGCCATATTATAGGCCCATGGAACACTTGTGACATATGTAATTGGGAACAGAATTTAGAGCATGTTTAGAGACTCGTGGAAGTGTTTGATATAGATATTTTCATGTTGTTAGTGATGTTTTTAAAAAGGTCTGTTCAAGCAAATCGTATAGATTGTTGCAGGACTTTTTTTTTTCATTTTTAATGTGTAGCAAAATGTAGATATTATAGGGTATTCATTGTACCTGTACCCGTGGTGGAGGTTAAAATACAGACAGAACAACTTTATGTAGTGTTTACTATGGGAAACAAATAAATGCTGTTACACCACTGATGATCTGCTAATGATCTTAAAAGTACAGGCGCTGTACATGCACGTACCAGTGTCCATGACTTGTATGTGTTTAGTGACAACACGAACCCAAAGTCTGACATTTGATGACAAGGAGGTGAGGGAAATTTGGAAAGTGCAGACAGTCCAGCGACATTCATTGAAAATTTCCTTCTGGGTCGATCGATCCGCTGAAGCTCCAATTCCAGACAGGAAATGAGTGGGACAGCTCTCCAACTGCAGGCATCGCGGGGCTTGGTACTGGTAATAACAGGCCTACAGCACACAGGCTGGCTGCGGATCATATAACCAGAAAGCAAAATTCATAAGGGTTATTCTGGTTAGCCTGGGTGCCATCCGATTCGGGGTTGCCGTCACAAATCGGATGGCACCCAGGCTAATTCAAAGTGGTACACTCCGAAACGTCGGCTCGTGAAAAATAAATGGTTGTGATAAAAATAACTTTGCTATTCAGTCGTTTACCAACCTGATGAAATTATTTACGAAAGTGGTACACTGTCAGAATGCACTGTGAATGGTGGTTTACATGTACAGGGTGACCATCCATAGGTTTTCTTTGAGTGAAAACGAAAGTGTTTGTTTAGGCCCTCATGTGAATATAATGAATACACTATGAAACATCCTTTTTATATCATATGTACTTTCCCTTTGGCCATGTGCAGATACTACAACACTGAGTTATTGAATACGTAAGAAGGTTAATTATCCATTTAGGTAGGCGGATGGAATCTGATGAGACTGTTATTAGCTAGCTATTTGTGCCTTAAACCTGTCAGTACCATGTTACTACACCAGCAAATGTTAGACTTGAGATCAGTGTTCGCGTCAACATGTACATATGCTCCCGACAGTGATGGCATTATATTTAGAAAAATGTGATGTTTAAAAGTGTCTTTGCAACTGTTTATGTTGTTCCACATGTGGAATACCTATTAGCTAGCTATTTATGCCTTAAACCTGTCAGTACCATGTTACTACACCAGCCAATGTTAGACTTGAGATCAGTGTTCGCGTCAACATGTACATGCTCGTAACGGTGAACGGTGATGGTTATACCTAGAAAAATGTTTAAAAGTGTCTTTGCAGCTGTTTATGTTGTTCCCTTCACCATCAAATCTTGCCATGTCAAGGTCACTGCAAGAGGAAAATATCAAGGTACATGTAGGCTCTATATTGTTTCTAACAAAATGATTACCCTTTTATATGTGTATGTGCAACTTTCTTCTAGAAAATTCTAGTGGTAAAGGTGAATTGCAATTTGTTTGAATCGTTACTATTTTTGTTGCTATTTGCTTAAGCTGCTTTATTCTATAGTGTTCAACTTTAAGCGCGTTGGGCATGAGATAGTACTTTATGGCTACTCACCAATTATTTCACCATCTATGTCTCAGTGTAATTGTTAGGTGCGTCGTAATGTCAATGGATGTGAATTATGAAGGGCACTTGTAAGTAAAATAACCAAAACAGTGGAGTATTTCATGAATGCTAACGCTGGCATCAATCTATACTTTACTCCTGTAGTTGTATTCCATGATGGACGGATCGATTAATGCAGACCCAAGACAGTACCAAGGAATAGTCAGTCACATTGTTAACGTTGTAGTAATTGCCCTCTTGAGACAGAACTTGAGCACTATTACGTTTGTGACTGACACGTTGTAGCTAACAGTACACTGCCACTAGCTTAGTGGTCACAATATTCAGCACGTCGTCGTAGTTTTACTAATGCACAAAACTAGTTCAAAGGTTTTTGAGATTAAAATCCGTCAACAGGACATGGCGGAATCATTCGACATTGCCGACACAGTGTCTGGCTCCATAACCTAATATTGCATCATTAACATGGAGTATGATTTCATCTTCTGACACCTAATATATCAATATGCTTGTTACATGATGATGGATATGAGGAGTTATAAGGCAGCCAAGATTTATTGTTGGGAACTTCGCAGGTAAAGACGGGACATTCTGCAGGAAAAAGTGAGCCATTTCGTCGGTCAAATCAGTTGTGGTTCTGTTTATGTGAAATCAATAAGTGATATCTGTACTGACCCCGAAAACCGCGGAGGAGACTTTCAGACAGCTGCATTCATACAAGTTGAAATGCATTATGCACTTGGAAAGCAAACATTTTTAAAAGTTAGTATCCGACCTCTGTAAGTCTAAATTTATTTCACCACACCCCAACCAGTTGCAGCAAAAGGTTGGTTTAAGGAGGGCAATTAACACGATGCTCGTTTTATCTCACAGCTAGGTCGACCAGTCCCAATTAAACATCACTGGCCCTGCCATCCTCAGCAACAGCCTTGAGGACCTTTATCGAAAGGTCACAACGCTGTCCAAAACCCGAGTCGATCGTCCCTACTACGGTACAGATAGACATCACCAGTCTTGAATAGGAGGATCAGACATGTACTGAAAGGCAGACCACATTGATGTGAATAGGTTCATCTGACATTTAATTTCCTGGTTCTCAGACATCCAATTTATCCCCCACACTATATCCCTGATATACAACAATGGCTGTCATATTTTGCTAACGTTATATGGCTATATGGAGCATACACTGTTAGCTCATCTGAAGACTAAAAATTGTCCTACAATTTCCGAAGACTGTAAAAAATCTACATTTCCGTCTCTCGTCAGTACACAATGTCAATATGTGTACCTCAACAAACTATCCATTTGGCGTAAAACACAACAGTGGACAACACACAAGATAGAAAGAAAGGGATAACCCAAAGGATAGAAGACAGTGAAAGTGTTTATATGTTGAACAAAGCTGACAACTTTCACACAGATTGGCATTACCCCAAACTAAAACACTTACTCCTGCCGTAAAAGCGGCAATTTGCAACAATGCATATTTCCATTCTAGTTAGATCGATGCGGTTGAGTATGCAGACATCTTTGAAGACTCAAATCAAAGACCAGAGTAAAGGAGTTGAAATCAAGACAAAGTTACCGAATGGGTTTAAATGAAAGACCACTGGATTCTCCGACATATTGGCTTTGACAGCCTCTGTCAAAACAACATACAGAAAGATCAATAATCGAAAAGTAAACTTAGTGACCCGGTGATTAGGATTTAGGGTTACTTGGTCATTAAAAAGTCGAATCGAACGGAATTTGAACGGGTAAAACGGACGTTACACGACAGGTTTATGTGTTCATATTTCCCGACTAAAGCTGTTGATTTCTAGTTCTGCGTCCTTGTACGTGTGGCCTAGACGAATAACATTTTAATCTTTTATCTGATTATGTTTCATCGCATCATACTGCACAAAGGCTTCAATAAAATGATGATTTCTTCCTTGACTACCCAATATTCCCAAACAAAGCATCCCACCGGCTGTAGTAAGTGGATCGCGTGTGACCTACATAGCAAGAAAGTGTTTTCTGTCCTGTTGCACTAGTTTCAAACACTTGATGTTATTCACAGCCATAGATAGATAGACGTTTGATCGGTTCCGCTTTAACCACGTTGTCAGAAGGTACATATACATGTACATATATTTGATTACCACTAGTATCAGACCATTCCCAGTGTTGAGCAGAAATTAGATTCAGCCAAAATTCATGACTACGTGTATCAAGATTCGAAATTTGCCATCGTTTGCCGACCACAAGAAGTCCCACAGGCTTTTCTTTTGATATGATAATAAGTAACATCACTACATCCTGTACTGGTACAGTGCGTTCATTCTTTGATTACCTCGGTAGTGGAGATTGCAAATATTACTCAATTTCCCCTGCGCATGGCGGGAAGCAAAATGACAATTTAGCAAAGGTTTCGAATATTACATTTTTGATACCTGCATTGTATCATGACTAAAACTACCGCCCCATGACGTATGTTAATTTGTGCTACTAACAAAAAGAAAGGAACTGGCATCCAGCCGATTCCAGACCGCGAAGGCGTCGAGGCCCATGCCGCCCCACACACTGAGAAAACATTGGTTGAGCCAACTCGAAGAAAACAAAATACTTAGCAGTAAAGTGATGTCTACATGAACATCTACTACTTTGAGGAAAAATCCTTACGTATCCGTTTATCAGGCATGAATAACAACATCATATTTTACAGGTTGAGCAAGTACTCAACTGCCCAGCCTGTACCCTCTGACTCTTCTACATGAGTCAGACGCCATTTTAATTTTTATCACCCCTAGAAACACAGGCATGATTAAGTACATTAGTTTGATGAGTATGCGAAATGGAAGGGAAATATCAGTTCAGCCAGATCATTTGACGTGGACAGTCTCTGCTGACGGCCCGTGAGCAGCAGGTGGTTCATTCCATCTGAAAGTGATCCATCTCGTTTCCCGGAGCTAATCCTATGCGCGTAACAAAACCAGATACTTGTTGAGATCCCTACATGTACTCAGATATATTTCACTGTTCGTGTAGACATAAAACATCAAACAAAAGCTGAGGTTGCTTGAAATGATTTTTGTACTTCCCCCAAACGTCCAACATAACCAGACGGGACTTAATCCCATTTTCCTATCAGAAATATGATTTATTTGAAATGTATATACAAGTCGTATGATTTGGGTATCTCCCAATTGCGTTTTGGATCTAAGGTATTTGCCACAAACTAGATGTGCCAAGCGACATCATCAGATTTTTTCGGTTGTTGTAAGCAGAATTCTGTCTGCTAATGCCTGACAAGTGGCAACACACGCGAGTGAGCGTGACTAAACCGCGCTCCTCGGACAGACGGTAGGGTGGCTGGTAGTCCCCGACAAGGAGGTATTGTGCAACACAGACTTGTGGGTGAGGGAAGAAGGAAGGAAGTGCAGTATGCCATTTCCTGTAGACGTAGGTTCGTCACCGGAGTAACGGCTATAGCCAGGACAGTAACAAGGTCATTGTAATTGATTTACGACTATTTCTTACATGTAGGTCAATTTTTCCCAATCAAAAAATACCTTCTGCAAAGATACAGGATGGCAGGAGGTGTCTGGGGAGACATTGGTCTAGTTTTGCATTTCCCGATCAACAATAGGAACATTGATTCTTCTTCTTTTCCCTTTTTATTGCCTGTGTCACAGCGATCTCGTCCCCCCCCCCGTGATTTCGCCCTGCAAATCACTAGCGATTTCAAATTTGTCCCCCGAGGGGCGAGAGCACTAGCGACTACGGACATCACTTCTACAATTACAGCCAAGGCCAGCTCTCTAGGTCATTTCTACAACGAGAAGAGAAAAAAAATTCCTCTCTCTGTGTGTGTTTTGTACTCGTAATCATGCGCTGTGATGTGACTTCGACCGGTCAGTGACCGTTTCAAATGGCAACGGCCGTTAGGTTACGAAACAGAAACATATTAAAGTTTTTAAACTTTGACGGTTGAAGACAACACTTGCTGTGTCTACTTGCTATATTTACTTGCTGAGATGTCACGATCCGTGGGATCTGACGTCTGAAACACCACCTGCCCCTTTGTTGCTCCCCAGAAACAACGTCCATGACACCGCGGGAGTGAAACATTGTCATGGAGATTGTTTGAGGAAGATCTGCTGTTGATCAAGGATCGTTAGCGACCTGTGGTGGGTCCATAGGGAACACAGCAGGTTTTGGTCTTGGGTTGGATTTCATATGCCCACGCACAGGTGTGTTGTGGATAGGTTGTTTGTCAGAATCTTCCAAAGCAATGCAGACGTCAAATTCAAAATGCATTTTGAGATACTAAGTAAGAGGAAAGTTAAAAAGGTTTTCACCGCTGCGCTGCAGTTACTTCATGACAAAGGTTTTTCTGAAAATAACGTTATCTGGTAGGTAAAACTTTAAAATAGGATATTGGGGTTTTCTTTTTACATGTTCGGTAATAACGAAATCTACATCGACTACATAGTCTGGTAGACACCGAAACGCAAACAGGTGAGAGTTACTACCGTTGTGTAAAAGAAAAGCCCAATATCCGACAAAGGTTCTTTTTCAACAGAAGTAAATATATATATATATATTTGGAAGAGTATTCTTACATTGTACTTGTTTGTAAATTCCGTTGGAAGCAAATGGTAACTGTGGCTGGCGAACTTCAGGCCCCTATTTTTCCAGCTACTCACGGAGTCTGTTAGAGACTATCATGCCCAAACTTTGCTGTGAGGTTAGGCCACGGCATGTAAATTTATGGAGTAGAGCAAGTCTGTGTAATATATTGTTTGCATTTGAAGCAAGAGTTTGATGTTAACCATTCCGACTGACGAAATCATACATTTTTTCTCATTGCTTATGAAAATTAGATCCTCATTTAATTTCCATCATGATTTCAGTTGATCATAATAATTATTCTCCACCCAATGACAGCCTTATCGTAACAGAGAAGGTTATTTTATCACTTCCTCGTAAATCATGCAAATGAGGTTATGATTTGAATAAATTATGTTTATTGATATCACCTTCACTTAAATTCCAAATGTGGCAAGTATGAACTACCTGGCAGTTACTACCATTAATTATACAAATTAGGTATACATTTACATAATCTATGTATTCTGATGTCCCTCTCATTCTCACTTACATATGTCACAAGTATTCCATAGGCCTATTATGGAATGCAGCAGATTTATAGAAACTCCTCATTAATTATGCTACTAGGGGGCCCTAGCCCAACAGCTATCTACCATTCAAAATTCGTGACCCTGCCATGTCTAGATCACGAGATATCGAAACCGGAAGTTCTGCTGCAGTACCTAGGAAAGCCGCCAGGGGGCCCAATCCAAGTTTGATCCCAATCCATCCACTGCTTTTTGAGTTACATGTATCTTGCTAAACCACAAACACACAGACACACATACAAATGCTACGGAAAACATATTAACCTTCTTGGCGAAGGTAATAGATAAACAAAAAGAGCAAGTAGAGCAATAGAAAGACAAGACCTGTCCTACATGTACTAGTACTTCAATGTTCGTCAATGAGGGATGGATTCGTGCCAAACATGCACGGGCTTCTAACTCCGTGTACTCCGACACCGGTGCGGCGATTACACTCTTTCTCTGGCAGTGAATTGATTAGATTAGAATCCCTGTCTAGGCTGATCATCGCTCTATAGATAACACCGCTCTAGTATTACGAATCACTACTATGTTATTAGGAAGGGTGCTCTGTCGATCCGATGCTCCAGCTCATGCAAAGATAAGTGGGTCTATCCTAATCTGCTGTCGTGACGCTCCCCGACTCTCTTACTCTCTAGAACCAAGGACATAATGTCCTTGCTAGGACAAATTTGATTGCAGACTGACGTTATACTGAATTGGATCAAGTGACAGTAAAAGGACTGTGAGTTCTCCATTACATCACTGGAATGTTTCCAATCTTTCATCGGGACGAAAAAAGATATCCTTTGTACGTAACGAAAACCACGTCCATGGTACGACATCGTGCAATCATCGTACGAACGCAAACCAAGGGAATTTATATGATAGCCATACACGTACCTACATAATTAAGTTATCTTTTTACGGAAAAGACTGTCTTAGATCCTATCCAGTGGTTGGGATCAAGATCTCACGACGGCCTACACTAGCCTGGGTACCATCCGGATTTTCGCTACGCAACGCTCGCTTCGAGGTTGGTATGGTACCCAGGCCAGGCCTACACTACAGTTCGCACGACGTATGTGGCGGTGCAAATGACGTATGAATGAGAGCTACATGTTTTCTAACAAAACTGTGATGAGTTATAGGCAGCCATTGCCTGCCTGAAGTCAACGTAGTTTTGCACCATGACATACACTTGACAATTTTTAAGGCAACTACTCCCCAGGCAGAAGTTGAAGGTATAGTTCTTTGCCTTCGTCTGATATGGTACCTGTTTTCTGACAGCCAATCCCCTCGACCAGTTCATGACCAGGAACGCAGTAGTCCAATCAGGCGCTGGGCAAGGTACCAGTAGCTCAAGACTTACCGAATCGTCAACCGTCAAAATTTTCAAATTTCACGCAAGAATTTTCAATCAGGTTGTGACAGAACCAACTGCCGACACGAATCCACGACAACCGTAACAAAACAGCTGAGCTTGAACTTGACCACTCCTGGAACACCATCAGTTTGAGTTCACATCGTATGACGAGTGTGATCGTGCCCCTACCAACGCATATGCTTAACGTCGTGTATTGGCAAGTATTTTCCTAGTATTAGCGAATATTCAGTGATGATAGGATGAATGCACCAGCACTTCGAATCTGAAGGGGGCGTGGGCCTGTCGGTACCCTTTTAGCGAGGGGAACAGTTTTCATCACTTGACGATTCAACAAGTGTTACGTGACTACATAAGAGAGGTTCAGTGGCCTCTATGATTGCCGAAGCTGCGCATGTCTCACGCGTTAATGCCTGCCATCAGGCAAGGCGGCCTTGATGAGGAAGAAACTAGAAGTATCCGCACCTATTTGGTGAGACAGGAAATGGCTGTATTCATATTCACAGCTAGGTTAATGGTGTCTGTTATGGTGCGCAGAATTTAACGGTCCAGTTTACAGGCCCACTGGAAACGCTAGAAAAGTATTATTCATTAGAAGGATTACTATCGCCAAACAAAAATAACATATTACAAGATGTTAGGAGGCAGTTAATTTGCAGTTAATTTTTTTTATAAAAATATCTTCACAATCTGGTTTTTACACCTGTTAAGTAGTCGGTCTTTCCCAGGGTCTGGGGTTGTCAGATTCTTGTGATATGCATGCTTTCTGTACGGCCTCATCACGCGCCAAGGCCATATTCTTATAAAGTCTTCTTAATATACAGATGACACCTGTGATGGTTTCTTCCGTTCTTAGTTTCAATCTGATTTCAGCGTGACGCTAAGACCTGGACTCCATTGAAATGAAGTGGAGGCTAAGGTGCCTGGACAACATAATAGGCTGGAGCAAGGGGACAGCATCCGGGCGCTTAGCTATAGGCAGGTAGGCAGGTTTAGGCTTGCGTACATAGTCTATGGCGCACGACTTGGCGATAGAGAGATATGGACACGCCTCGACATCATGGCGCGCTGAACTGACAGCTGCATGTACAGTTGTAATGTTATTACACAGTTCAATCATTTTAAGTAGCGTTTCTCGACGTTTCTCTGCGGTTTACGAGGTGTAGGCGGTGTTGTCACACCCCCTTCAGTCTAATCAGTCCGCTGCTGGAGGCCGGGGCCACCTGACGTACCACCAAGCTCTCCGTGGTAACAAAATGAATAAAACAGTTACGTCAAAAAGCAGTTACTCATATCCAATTGCTTGAGTAACTGTTTTTTTTTTTTAGCGTATCTTATTACCTGGATGTCTAACCTTCATCGACGAATAAAACAGTTGTGCTATTCTTGGGAAACGCTGACACCTTGCTGGGTACCAAATTAGATTTTAATCAAGTCTGCTCTGACGCTATGTACATCTGATATAATTGTTCATGTTGATCTAATTTATTCCAATTATGTTTCGACAGTCTAATTTTATCAATTTCAAAGCTTAAGGTACAACCGACTGAACAAATGAAAGAAAAATAAAAAGATCTCAACACAATCGTCGACGAGAAGGAAAACCAATTGATTCTTCCCTTTCTTCTGTTTTCTTTCATTTGTCTGCCAGGATTGGTCTGCATGTGTGTACTCATACATATAGGCAGTGATGCATGAACAAATGTAAATAGGACAAAGGTGACTTCCGCAAGTAAACATTTGGCGAGACCCTGAAATTAGAAGCATCGTTGGGTTCATCAAATCAAACAGGACTTGGAATTGCTCCTTAGGACAGCATCAAACACCCGGGTTAGACAAGTAGCGAGTAGAGACCAGTGCCTGCGGTGGTGTCGGTGATGGCTGCTTGATTACAAGGTCGGGAGCTCGTATGTAGAATAATACGTCTGAGATGTCTGAAATTCAAGGCATGCTCGACATTTCACAACTTCATTTCAGCTATTCTATTCACATCAGCCGCCCAACCTTCGTCACGGCCCGGGCCCCCAAGTATGTGTGGTGAGTTTTCTGGGGCGGCGACATCACCGCTTTGTGTTGTTAACAGCGGCAAATGTCAAGATGTCACAGGGACCATATGCATATCAAAAGTTACGTTTTGATCTCGCAAATGAAATCAGCCTACAGCCACGCAGCATTTTTGATGATCATGTCTACGTTGGCCAATCGTGACCTCGATCGCCTGTAAAACACTTGTTATATTGGTCTAAAAGTGAAAATGCACGCACTTGATTATCGTCACTTTGATTTTGTTTGCCCTTGGCTCAGGATTCGAGATATGGGATACAGCATGAGTTCTACTGCTAACAAGCATACATAAGGATACAACATAAACCAAGAACAGCGTCGCTTGTTTAAGTACTAGTTGCCCGATTGACTCTGAATTGACTCATGAATTTTCCAGTTGCGTCCGTCCACCGCTCATTGGCCTTCGAGAAACGTTGAAAGTGGACAGGGCGCTTTTTATTGGCCCATCGTACACGTACACACGTGTCCTCGCCACACGTGAAAAAAAACTAGGGCGCCAACGGTCGTAATTTTCAGAACGGACGTCAGTGAAATGTTTACGCCTCTGTTCACTCAGTGTCCACGTTTCTCCCGCCTGAGGCATGCTGCGAGCAGAGGCCGTCATCATGCTGCCATCACGTAGGTGATTACAAACGCGTGAGTATTAATTTTGTGATCAATCTATCTTTAAAGAAAGGAATCATACGACTAAAGGTCCACATGCACGTAGGAGAAACCTTTTGTTATCCATAGGTCCAGTTCTTGGGAAACGGATCTCTTCTTAAGCCTGGCGTCTATGATTGCCTTGGTGATTTGATTTATTTAGCTCATGCTCTATACATTTGCCGTCCTGTATCGAAGGTGGACAGATATCACGAAGTACTAGGGCAAGAGTACCTGCAGGGCAAGCGCCTGATAAGTACTAGTAATTAAAGACTGACCTGTTAGTTTGTTATGTCAGGCGCGACATAAATTAACAGAACTTCGCTGTAGCTGGTCTGTGGCACGGTGGTTGCGTGGGTGTGTTCGTTCGTGTACGTGCCAGATACCTCAGGCGTAAAGGTCCCTATTTTAGGATTGAAACAATAAAAAGTCAACGTTTTCTCCATTCCTTTACATATAATAAGTTAAATCACATTGCCTCACAGAGTTAGGTCTTTGTACTGTTTGTTTGTTTGTTTGAGCCTGTGTTTACAAAATGTACGAACGTTGTTGAAAACCTGCGCGCTTCCTTCCACCGAACCAGGGAAATTGAAAGTAGGGTTATGAATATGGGTGCAACCTAGGCTGCTGATTTCCGCTGGTTACCTGTGGACAGGGAAGCAATCAGAGGAGTGGCCTGGAGCTAGACTAGGACTAGGGCTGCCAAAACCCTGCAATAGGGGCTTTAAAAGCTGTGGGTGGGGATATTTGCTACTTGATTAGTTTCCGCCCTGATTAAAAAAAGCAACTACTTCATGTACCCCTGGTGGCTTACTTTGGAATAACAAACAAGACTAGAAATACTGCATTTTTGCGCACATAAAATTGGAGCTGTATACATATACTCATGACTGTGGGCCGCACAGGTGCGCCCAGATATCAATGTAGGGTTACGTTTATAAAGGTACAGTATCCAGCATATTGTTGACATTTGAGTGTCAGAAAAAGTGATGAAACGATTGCTGTATTTTTTACTTAAAATAAAATCTTAAAGCAAGAAATAGAATTTCAGATAAGAGAGGCAGTAAGGTTTTCAATTAGGTTTTGCTGACATACTACTTAATCTTATGTTATGCACCCACCCATTTTCTTCTGTAAAGCTAAATTTATAGTGCACCCACATGTATTCCCAAACAGGTATTTTCGAATTCCTCCAGATGGTGTTTTTATGTTTCGCTGTGAACATATGATTTTGTAATAATTTTGAGTAGAGAAAGAAAGAAAGGAAGAACTGATTTGATTTTGTATCTTCACACGGAGCCGCAGGTGTGCGTGAGTTGGCTTGTGAACATGATCATTCACCAAGTCTGGAATCTGTCATATTTGGCACCCTGGATGGTGTGCAAGTGCAACATAAGGGTTCGCTTCAATAGTTCATGGGTAACAGTTGAGGAAATTCTTTAATCTTAATTTTGGTAATTGATATGATTTAGGTAGGGATGCATATCACTAAATGCTGGATTAATATAGAAATCCATAAGTGAAATCCATGTTGAGAACTCCATAATCATGCCATATGGCAGTTAATGCCGATCGATATGGAAAGATGCAGATCATGAAAATGAGAACATCATTTTAGTGACCGTTGAGAAAATACAATAATTTCCTAAACGTTGAAAGATCAGGGTTGTCCCATTTGCCTTGACTGCTAGGTAGTCAGGATGGTGATATCTTTCTAGAGAATTATCTGTTTAATATGATATTATATGGGTGAGCGTCAGTGGTTGTGGAACGTCAGTTGGAAGACGTGTATTGATTTCAACACCTTAATATGAGGTTAGACGCCTTAAGTATAGGTTTCCCAGTGGGAAAGAGGGTGGGTGGGATGGATGCCCTTAATGGCAACATATCTATTTACAATGTATACCTTAAGGGATTCAGCTCCATTACCCATCTGCTGAACCACGACTATCCATTTGACAGTTCGGGTACGTCAATATGCATGTTGTATTACAATTCTATAAGAAAGGGTAAATAATATAATCCAGGCGACATTGCCGACGTGTGCAAAAAACGATGTCGGACCGGTACCTACATGTAGCAGGTACCCTCTACCACGGTCAGCCATCAACCACCGCACAGATTTCACCCTCGCGTCCTGCCGGTTAGCAAACAAAGGACAAACTTTGTACTTATCTTAGTCCTGAGAGAACCCAGGGACACACAGAATACTCATACTCGTTTGCTTCCCATTAAACCGTTCTGGAGGATTCCACTCACATTCTGCCCCCGTGTTGAACTGATCATATTCTGTGCATGAAGACGGCCAATCAGTAATCTATGGATTCACGACCTGACCAAAAGCCTCAATCCCAAGGTCTGTGGAGTGGGTCAAATACTGGAAGACAGTCTGAGGGATACAAATTGAGGTCGTCAGAACACCTATTACTTCCTAAATGTGTTGTTTTGGCCTTTTGAATGGGAAACGTCTGAAACTGGTGGTTAGTGCGCGGGTCGTATAGCAGCTGCCGTACACTGCTGAAGGATGCCGGGTTTGGTGAGATGGATCTAATTTCAGGTCTTTGTCGTCAAACCCTCATCATCGGGCGTTAATTTAAGCCAATGCTTACCTCCGAAAAATATTTCCATATCAATGTAAGCTCTCCTTCCCGAGCTCGGGGAATGAACATGCAATAAAGTTTCAATTAACATGCAGAGAGCCATAGAAGTGCCTGAGGGATTATGTCATTTTGTGATCTTTACCTATAAACACACGAAAAGACTAATGGTGTGCCCTCATAACACCACAAATTGTCACTAACGCCCTTCACACTGCCAGTAAGTCCCGAGGGTTTTCCTGTCTACTGAAATACTGAATAGAGGATCCGCTTCTTCTAACAAGCTGGTTCCAAGGAAAGGCCGGAAGATGGTCATTAGAAATATAAGAAGTTTCAAACATCAGAGAAAAGTTGTATAACGTCCTTGGTCAGAGATATCTCACCTTTAATTACGCAGAATGTACAGACCAACCTACTTAATGTGAATATCAAATCAATGCAATACTTTGTAAGTCTGCACTGTGGTATCATCAATAAATATTTCAAAGTGTTCTATAGTAATATTTTGTCTTCATGCTCTGACAGTCCAATTACAATTTGATTTATAGATCTGGACAATGTCCATTTTGCTCTTAATGGCTGCTTTTATTAAACTTTTGTTGACATTTTAGAACTGTTGGTTCATACATTTCATTTATTCATTCAATCTTCGGAAAATATGGGTAGAGCCCACCCCTCCCCGGCAAAAAAATTTAGCATATATGCTGAAATTAACACAAATTGATTCATGAAACAACGTATAAACGTTCCATAACGTGTTATGTAAAGTGGGTCATGTGAAATCACCACGATGATTTACAATTATAGGCGTTTCATAAGCATTCTCTTCGCTACCAAATCTTACATGTTCGGGGAGAAGTGCGCTTGGTATCATTACGAAAGAACTTTCCGTTGCGCTAGTCTCCTTTGCTGGCTGAAATAATAAAAGTTGACCAGGCGGGGCGGGGCAAATTATTAAAAATGAAATTTAAGGAAATAGCGGGCAGGAGGCAAGTCTCTGGTCACTGTTTTTGTGCTGTACTTGGACTACGTATTCCTTCAGGGACATGCACGCATGATTTGGTGTCATGGTGTAGTTACACCAGAGATGTTCACGCACCAAAACACAGAGCATTCAAAAAAGGACGCTTTAATTAATTTGAAGTTTGTTATAACGTACTCTATTTTAGGCGTTGTCGGTCCCATCGTAATTGCTACAACACGACAGGGTTTCTTGTCTGATAATTAAAATGGTATCGTCATTACTACCCCTGTTGCCACCTGCTGTTGACATGCTCGTCACGGCCATTCCCTTTATTTAGCCAAACATAGTCGAATATACGGCCTCCCGAACACTGCCGGTAGGTCGGGAGCAAGGTTGGCTGATGTTTGGCGACATCGGCTACTGTCCGCTGTGCCGGCAGAATGTTTCACTGAATATTAATGTTTCACAATGTTTGAAACATTCGGGTGTGGTTGTAGTATGTCAGCAGTGTTTGGGGTGGCCCATGGTCAAATTTGACTCAAATTTAACTCAATTCAATTCGTATAGAAAGGTAGGCGTGGCCTAAATATGATCAGAATCAGACTGCTCCCTGCTAGTGTTTGGGGGGAAAGGTTGGGGGAAGGTCCTGAATAAGTGACAGGGCCTCTGATGCACATGTTTTAGACTGGGGACCATTAAGAGAACTAGTTGTGCGTAGTCACCTGTGCGCTTCCCCGTCTGAAAATCTTTGGTTCATTGAAAATTGGTTCATTCAAAATGATTTGCCTTGGAATGCATTGAGCAGGTCAACCATATGCCAGCACAAGCTGCAGGGAAATGGTCACTTCTCAAGCGAATCAGTACGTTCAGCCTATCACTGAATGAACTATCGTTGATCGATCTACACGGGATATATCCGTCCATTCGGACCAAACGACGATTCAAAGAAGAGCATGCCGTATCGTCGCATCAAGGGCCGCGCACACCCTGGATATGAAAATAAAACGTCCACCTGGTCCTTCTCGCTCGCAGAAAGGCGTGAGAAATCTCTTTTTGGAATTTGAATGCTCATGATACCTAATCCCGGATTTTGCATCACAGAAATGGTCACAAACTCAACATCCCCAAGACAAGTGCACTCTGATACAGAAATTCCCCCATACTCCATTACTATTATCTTAAACCAGTGTGGGCATTCTGTGATTTAAATGTTGAGAGATCTTATCTCAAATAGATCACTGCATGTGTCCTGTTTATAGTCTCTAGATCTGTGTCTATATCGGTATAGCCGGTATAACCACCCTTCGGCTTGACATACCAGCTTCGCAGGCACGCGGCGCGGCGGCAGCTAGCTCACACCCGTATAAGATCGATGGTTCTAATTCCTACAATTAGCTTTGAAACAAGTCGACTGGTTGTACATTACTCGGGTTCTAACTGCGACTAACCAACAAAGTCATCTTGAGTCGTGATTACCAAACACGTGTCACTTGTCGGTTTAGAACTCCGCGGACTGGTCTTTCCCATTCTACTGATCCACGGACAAGAACCACCTCCACGTACTTGCCTAGCGATATCCTAAATCGTCATTTTGATGCAAACGCCCCTGGGGAGCAAGGATGACCTGATTCAGTTCACTAGCTTTAGTACTGATAACAAGAAGGAAAAATCTTTAGAGTGAACAAAAATGCAAGTTTCCACCTTTAATTTTCACCAGTGCCCGCCGGTGCTATTTTCTAAAAAGTATGTTTTAGCGGAAGGGCTCCCTATCGTCAGATTTTCGTCTCTGTCGACATTACAAATTGTAAACCGTAGTGTTGCTTTGCTGATCTGCCGAATGTCTTATTCTGTTATTTTCCCCAATTGATTGATAGTCGCTTGGCAATGTTATACCTTCATACAGATTGAATATTCAATGCAGTATTAGATTCAGGTTGAGAACGTGTACACTCATTTATTTAGTGAAGTCCGTACAATATTAAATTATCGAATAAGCGAATAAGCATGGTGGAATAGTCCATTCTGCTCGTCAAAGGTTTTGCTTTCAGTTTTAACCAAAAATTTAAATTGTGACTTCCTGTGCCATGGTTATGTAAGCGGGGCGGTACCCATTGGTAGAGATACATGTATGTATAAGGTCAGTAATATAACTTGGACGCAGCACCACCTTGGTCGGCTGGTGTTCAGGAGACAAGGTCTGGGGAGGTCCTGAATGAGTGACAGGGCTTCTGATGGACAGTTTTGTAGACTGAGGACCCTTTAATAAGAGAACTAGTTTTGCGTATACGTAGTCCCCTGTGCGCTTTCCCCGTCTGAAAATACTTGGTTCATTAATGGAAGTAAGGTTAAACATTTGTTTCTGCTCTCCTGCAAATGTCTTGAAAGCAGTTGAGCTAAAAGTCATTCCGCACATGTAATTTTATGAGATCTAGACAATTTTTTGCTGTTATGGTTTAGCCATTTTTTTCAATCTCTCCACGTGGTTCACACTTATTTTACCAGGAGGTTCAATTTCATCAGTATACTGTAGTATAAAGGTAAATGGAAGAAAGTGTGTGCGAAATCAGGAAGGACACGTGGCGTTCTGTTGAAAATCCGGATCGAACCGGATCAAAGCTAATCTATTCGCCTCGATCCGGACAATTTTATCCGAGTGGGAAAAGGGCCTAATTGATCGAGGGCTGCTGCTCCCGTAAATAGTTTGTACCACACATAGCGCAGGACCAGTGACAAGTTCATTTACTCGTTACGTTATCATGAGGTTTATCAGATTTTCCAAGAGCTTCCTCCGACTCCATAGACCGCTCCTTCCAAACGACCTACGTGATCATGCAGCTAATGTAATATGTAAATCATTTTGTCGGAAAGCTGCGGCCGTATTTGGTCTGTAGGTGACCTAAAAAGCTCAACCGCCCACCAATTAGCGTCACTCATCATTTCATATTCATGAGATATTTTGTATCGTCATTCTGTTCAGACACGAGTCATCCTGCTAGAGGCTACTACAGAGGGACTGCAGATGGAAGAGCGCGGGCCGTGCATGGTAGAGTAGGACATAATACGACTCGGCGGGGCTCGAAAGATACCATATAGAACCGTACCTCGGTCTCAGTATGGCCTTTTCGGAACACAGGTGACATTTTCCATCTAGTTTGTCCCAAAAATCTAGTTGACAATGTCGAAGTGCGCCGTACAGTAGTAGAACTTAACTCGCTCCACTGAACACCCAGAACTGAGCAGCATGGAGGTCGCAGATAGGAGTTTTGAAGACAACACTACCCTGAACTATGATCCGTACTTCCTCAACTTCAGTACAATGTATTCGTACGACTTCATGGACAATATTACGAAACTGTACGAGTACGATTATGAGTTCGAAGAGGGATTCAACAGCGTCCAGCCGCTCCCAGCCCGCGTCATCCTCGGCATCGTCTACTGCCTCATCATGCTGGTCTGCGGCACGGGCAACTCTCTCCTCATCACCGCCGTCTGCCGCTTCAGGGAGCTCCGATGTGTGGCCAACGTCCTGGTGGCCAACCTGGCGCTGTCCGACCTGCTGGTGGCCGTCTTCTGCCTGCCGTTCCAGCTCGACTACTACATCGTCAAAAACGAGTCCTGGGGATACGGGGACTTCATGTGCGCCACCGTCAACTACGTCCGCACCATGTCCCTCTACGTGTCCACCAACGTGCTGGTGGCTATCGCCATCGACAGGTACGACAAACTCATTGTTTCTATCATTATTATTATTATTGATGAACATGAAGTAATGACAATGAGCTTTATTGCATATTCATGCTTAAGGTAGGATACGTAAAACGTGAAATAAATAAAGTAGTGGAGTAGGAACATTAGGCTATGTCACCTATATCTTCCCTTCTCTTAAAACATGTAGACAAATGTACACTTTTACAATTACATCGTGTGGTAGTCAAGCATACATTTGAGTTCATAAGTTACACGTCATCGTTCAGCAAACGTACACAGAAAGTTGTACTCTTCAGTTCTTTAGACGGGAAGTTTGGCACAGTCGGTCTGTCACTGTTTCTAAGAGTTCTGTGGTGGATATCGCCCCGTTGGGATAGCAGCCGCCCGTTCGCGGTATATTTCGATTCTGATAAGAGTTCGTACCGTCTAGATCTGAACAGGAGACCAAATATCAACGATAGATGGTGGGTCTGTATGTCATCGGGTGAAGTGTACGTTGAAAGTAATTGAACCTAATTCTAGAATAACAGAATAACAACATAGCTTATTAGTATGTGCAAGATTGCCACTTCACTGGCCATATAAGGGGTTCATCGCCTTGCAATGATACAAATTTAATGTACAAAATGTAGTACTTTAAATGCATTTACTTTCGATGTGGGTTTTATTTAGCGGTATGAAAGACTTTGAACAGTAGGTTACGTGGTGTGTGAAGTTAGCTGTTGATTCTGTAGTTCAGTAGAGATCACATATATTCGCGGTGTTATGATTTCACGGTATAGAAATACCGCGAAAATCGCGGAAATTGGACTACCGCGAATTTCACGATTGACAGTATTTATTTATGAAGATTTACCACATTCGTGGAAGGATTGACATAACAGATGATTATCACCTCTTCAATATGTCAACCCTGAGCTCGAGACCAGTATGTACGGTTTGAACCACTCACACTGGGAAGGTCTCCTACTCTTTTTGATAAGTATAGTGGCTTTTTTAACGTGCGTGGGGTGTGGCTCTCCCAAACATGGGACCTCCATTTAACGTCCTGTCCGAGGGACGTCCTTAACCGAAGCTAGGTTCTCATTTACACCTGAGTGAAGTGGGGAAAGTCGTGTAAATTGCCTTTCCCAAGGGTACAAGATCGGTGGCATTGGGTAGGATTCGAACCCGGGACCTCTTATGTCTGAGCCGAACACTTTACCGTTACGCCACACGACCCCACAGTATTGTCTCAATAGAAGCTGTAAAAATCACGCGGGTAACATGGACGTAGCCGTCAGGAGCAATGATTTGTGTGTAGATTCCAACAAGAGGGCAGCCAGGCAATCAGCAATACTTCTGTTCCGGGCGCTCTCCCTCAATCCAAGGTCCAAATCAGAACTGAGTGGCTCGACGAAGTATCTGATGACGTCCTGACGTTCGTCATTTAAGCTTCTTCCTGTTATTTTCAGAAACGGTTGCTATGGTACATTGGTTATTGCAACTGATTGTGTCACTGGTTTTCTACATCCGAGTGTGTCACGTCCTAATTGCCTATCGCCTCAAGCGTCAACAAAATGGGTTTGACTTCATCCCTGCAATATTGCAGTGGAAATGAAATGTCCCGCGTTTTGCGTATTTGGTGTGCTTGGTGATCTAAAGAAATTATTTTTCTATGGGTTCTGACGTGGTTTTCATAATGAGTACTCCCTCCCCCGTAGGTACTACATTGTGGTTCACCGGCCGATGCAGCAGCGGCGCCGGGCTTGGGTCATGATCGTCCCCGTTTGGCTGACGTCCATGATATTCGCTCTCCCATCAGCTGTGAACTCCAAGGTCAGTACTACACTCTAGTATCACACATTACGTCTTTCATACACGTGCACATCACGGGCACATGGCAGGTGTGAAATACCTTACATATTAGCCACTGACCTGGAATACTATGTAGAGCTTCTAGCCTGTTTTTAGTACATGTACATTGTAATTGATCCTGTGGCTGTTTTTAAAAAAAAGGAAAAAAATCAAAAGCCAGGTTATCATTAATTCAGCCTTTTTCTACAGTAGCATCGTCTGTTGCATTGAAGAAGTGCAGTGTGCTTTTCAGTAATTCTTTTCCTTCTTTCTTTCCTTTCTTATAGACAATCATGAACCATCGGAACGGCACGATGTTCTGCGGCCAGGCCTGGTCTGTCCGCTCCACCAAGTACTACCAGGCCTACTACGTCATGATGTTCATCATCGAGTACCTGGTCCCCATCATCACCATGACGTACTGCCACCTCACGCTGTGGCTCAAGGTCCACCGCCGCTCCTGCCCGGGGAACACCAACGAGCGTCAGCAGCAGACCCTGGCCAAGTCGCGCCGCAAGACGGTCACCCTGGTCATCCTCTCCTCGCTCTTCGTCCTGTGCTGGGGGCCGTATCAGGGCTACACGCTGGTGCGAGACCTGTCTCCCCTCATCCTGAAGGAGAAGCTCAACACCACGATCTTCTACGCAGTGGAGGCGCTCGCCATGGGCAACAACGTTGTCAACACCGTGCTGTACGTGGCCCTCAACGCCAAGATACGCAAGTACATCAAGCTGATGGTGACGGAGTCCTCCATCTACAACAGCTTGAACGGAAACGTGTCGGGCAGCTCCTCCTTCCGCGCCTGCAACCGCCCGGCTCCCATCCCCGCCGTCCTGCCTCCTCCCCGGCCAAGCGCCAACCTGACGCACCCGGTGGAGCCCTACAGAGAGCGAGAGACGACAGTGTAAAGTTATAGGGCGATGTAATTAGTAACATTCCCTACGAATGTGAATAAATGGTCTCCACTCCAAGGTTCGGGCCTAGGCACAAAAAGTAGTCTGTAGACAGAGAGATCCATCATTCCAACCTTCACCTAATTCTGAACCAACCTATCGATTAATCGAATAGATATCTACATCCTACGCCAATCAATCAAAAGAAATTGTTCACCCCAATGTGCCAACGTTGCCTACACTTTAGAGTTCGGGGTCAACAGCCTAAAGGTCCATTGGCCTTGTTGTTCGCGTGTACAAACACGTGCACGGAATGGCTAATGCACTTTCTTCAAAGAGTACAAACGATGCCCTTGCTCATACGCCTCAAAAGCAGTCGAAGGGTAAAAAAAAGCCGCACTAATTGCTAACAACAAAGAGGATTAGACAATCATCACATTGGTGCCTCACAACTTCAAACAAGGGCTGCTTGCTTTTTGGTATGATGTTGATGACAGTTTAGAATCCTATTGTACATATTATCATAACGAGGTACACAATATGGCTTGGTTTAGAATGCCATGGCTCGGATTCGATATGCCAATATTGGCTTAAACGCACGGCTTCAAGGCAGTTGCGCTTGATGTAGAAACAGACTAGACAGTCCAAACATGTCATCATTGAGCTGCATTTTTGTAAATCGATAATGGCCTAGCTGCTAGGCCAGAAGTTAACTCAAAACACGTACGTGGCAATGCTTTGAGACTTTTATACAGCTCTGAATCACAATCCTGTCTATTTTATTACCACAAGTGACGCATTTGAAGCAGGATTTGTAAATATATCACTTCAAAGGACCTCTTCAAATGTGTAATGTTGTAATTTTGGAACCCATGTGGACAGTTAGTAGTGAAAAGTGCCAATCTATGGAGGTTGTGATTTTATAGGGCTAGCTTTTGCTCTCAAGTTTTTGAACTAAAGATAGGACAGTGCCATTCTCACTCCAAGTGAACTTAATACAGTTAACCACATTTGCCAATGGACATTTTAAGAAGAATATACCAATGGACAATAACCTGTCAGTTGTATTTTTTAACCAACGCTCGCTGAAGCAGCATCTCTTCAACCAAAGAAAGAAACAATCAAACTTAGGAAGCTGAACTTACTGATCGACTCAATAAGCGAAACAGGGGTTACGAAGGCTGCTAGGGAATTCCCTACCCATTTTAGGCCGGAATTGTGCATGCAAACACCGGTGGTGCCTGTATGTGGTGTTTAGGCAGAGGTTGACGGGAGAGATCGTGCTTTCTTCTGATTAAATACCTTTTTTTCTGACAGCTGAATCCCTTCAAGGATCAGCATGTTAATTTTCCTCGACAAGATGGTAAAGTAGGTTTATAGAGTCACAGAATGCAGTTTGCGCCACCAGAGTCGTTCTTGAATGCGGAGGTTTAACTTTTGTCATTGATCGATCTTTTTTAAAACTTAATAAAGGTCTAACCGGCACAAAAGAACTCGTTCTGTATCAATACGGAAGGGTGTCAAAAAGGCTATTTTTCAGTTATAAATAAATCTAATCACCATATCCCCTGCAGGATGACTGATTACGCTCACAGCATGCTAGCACGCATTTCTGTCTACCCGTGTTTGTCTGATGAATGAATCAAGAAAGGCCGGTCTATCTTGAGCAGTAACGCCGGGAATAGCTTACAATACTACGATGATCTATTAAGTTGCTTGGCATAGTTTAGAATGGTTCGAAACCACAACATGTTTTTCTGAAAATACTGTAGAGGAAGGAGACACCTATATATGGGACAGATCTAGATCCGCGCCAGTCCTGATGTGACATGTGCAAGCCTTCCCTCCGGTTTAAACATTACGCAATAAACTACAAGGATAGCATCCTCGCTGCACACCACCAAAATTGTTTACTTTACAAACTAAAGAATTCAAATCTATTCATACTTTAACTCAAGAGGTAGCTATAGCCAGCCCGGTACTTCAAGTTTGGTACTGGAAAATAGCTAAACATCGAGATGTTTTTCAAATAATTTTCTGAGCTAAAAAAACTGCTATGTTTCGTCGAGGTGATTGATTGTGTTGAACAAAAGTACCACCACATGTATCATAGCTATTTATTGTCGGTGTATACAAAGATAGTGACATAAAAAAGTCAATCTCATTTATTGAGGCATTTTGTGATGTTTGAAAATTCTTGACATATGTTGAAGAGTATATAACGTTATGTATTTACAAAATTTCAAATGTTGTTTACTTGATGTTTTAAAGGATTTATATATAGCTATTTATTCTACAAGTCAAATGTTGTATTTTGTTGATATCTTACATTTTCAACAAGCCAGCTTATATTGTATTTACCTACATTAGCAGACCAAATTTTAAAGCATTTTCATGAGTGCTGGACTAGGAAATGTATTGGAAATGAAGTAATTGTCTGACCCCAACAGAATTTAATTGCATTCAATTTCCTTTCCAATTAAACACTTTTTACTTATCGACCCTGACCCTTTCCATGTTTTACCGTTTTCTCAACTTACCTGTGACCTTGTCTGAAAGCAACTCACCAATAACAACTCATCTTAGAAACATTTTTAGATGAAAAGTGTGAACAACAGTTGAATTCAAAGTAGGGTGAGTAGTCCAGTACTAGTGGTAAGCGGTCTGGGCTAAGAGGTTTGGAGTTCGAATCCCGCGACCGTTGTACCTCACCCAACATACGCTACTGGAAAGGGTCACAGTCCTGTAGGACGGGACGTTAAGCCGTAGTCCACTGTTCATTGTACTTGTCGAACAGAGCTCGGGGGATTTCTCCGGTACAATGAACCTGTAAATACTGTACATAGGGTCTATCTTCTCTATCACGACCAGTGGAAGTTTATTTCTTTAGTGAGCTAAAACTGGGTCGAGATCAATTTCACCACTTTTAACATCAGATAGAAGTGCTGCACACGTGGGATGTTTTCGTGTAGATTATTAAAAGTAAAAAACATAATTCAGTTGAATATTTTACTGCTGGTTAATTTTGATGAAATTTCATTGACTCTTTATCTAATAGGAAATTTCGTTTTCTTAATGTTGTCCCAGAAAACCTATAGGTAGATGTAAATTTGATTGTTCGTTATTTATTTAAGGAGCTCTTCTCTAGATGTGTGGAATAATTTTAAGCCTATTAATGATGTACTTTCAACAGTTGTGACATGGAATGTAAATTGTGCTTTGATATTCCTGTATTTCCAAATATATGCTGAAATGTGAGGGACTTCCGTTGTGATTAGAGTGCTTTCATTGCTGAAATTAATAGACTGGCTGAGTGGGTTCATCCTGTAATTTGGCATGAATACATTTGTATCCGCGTTGACAATTATATCAGCCCTCATTATGCACATTTCATGAAACATCTATACCGCTATTTTTGATGGCCGTCTCTAGAGAGGTAGGGAGACAGAGGTTTAAGTATGCCGACATTAATCTATTTTGGCCTGGAACTACATTGAACACTGCACGCAGAGCTAAATGTATCCCTGGGCTAGCTCTACGCGGTAGAATACATTGTACGTTGTATATTCCGAGAACCACGTGTATAGATATCATTAGTGTGCCATTTTAGTGACTATTATTCGGGAAATTAATCAAGATTAAATATCTTGTCTGGCTGAAGCCTGGAAAATGATTTAACTGTTTGTTAAGTAGTTTGATTGAGATTGTTTTTGTTGTTATGTACTTAACTGGATGTTTCATTCTTGACCTTTTCCTGGAATAAAGTGCTTTGCAGTATTTGATGACCACGTCGTAGACTTTACTGACCGAAATTGAGGGGAACAATTAGGCCAAATGAAGCAATAGACAATTCATACCAGTACCATAATTTGTCTTTCCAATGTATTAACCATACAAGAAAAATGGGGCAGGACTGTAGACATGTACATACAGAGTACTTCTGACATGGTATTTGGTACAGAAACAGCAGTAAGTCAGGTCAGAATCTCACACACTCTGCAATCTGCTATGTTTTGCATATTTGTTGATGTGCATAATGCAAATTACCTCAAAATACAAAATGTCAACTCTCAGTATACATTGTATATGATTCAATATGACACTGCCCACATTTGGTGGTCAGAAGGAAAAGTGCATCAGGTGTTATACAGGCTTCACTAGTCGTCAGATCATATCAGATCTCTCTCCAGCATTTGTCCTTGCATCCTTGGACGGAATTTTGGGATAACAATTTTGGATCATCAACTATACCACAGACTTTTTTTTTCAAAATTACGATGAAGCTTAACACGTGTATTTGAAATCTAGCCTTCAAAATGAAGGAAATAGCATCAAGAGATCAGAATATCCCATGTCAGTCTTGCTTACTTCAGCGCGTCAGAAAGAGTAAAGCTCCGTAAAAGTGAGACAACCGCAATAAGAAGCCTGGACTCCATAAAGGTTACACCCATTAGAGCGGGAGGGCAGAAAACAGTCAAGACAAGAAGGTTAGTTACATACCACTAAGACAAACATACAATGTACAAGCCTTAGAGCAAACAAACAAGGCAACAGGAGTTGACATCAGGACCTTCTAGTAAGTCTCTGTGGCTGGATAAAGATCATGTGGCAAGCCATGGATGGGGTAAAAAAGCTTCTTCTGATCTATATACAAAATGAGGCCAATCCCAAACAGATATCATCTTGCACAATCACTCATAACACATTTGGTTACACTACTGTAATATACTTGTTATGCCAAAGACCTGACTGGTAGCATAAAAAGTGTAAAGCTCAGTTGTAATTTTAGACTGTGTGAGCATATACAAGTAGGTCACACTACCATCACTGCAGGCACGTGTGAAAAGATTCTTAGTTTTTCCCTGTTCTTTTTAACAAATTCTCAACTTTTTAAAAACTTAAAAATTAATAAATAAATAAATCAGCTTTTATTTAAAATTCCATAGACATACTTGGAGTGCATTTTAGGGTTACTCATGCATTGTTATTAATATTCTCATACCAGGGACGAATATAATAGTAACTGAAGAAGAAAGGTTTTGTTTCCTTCATAATCACGTCTTATTTTGGGTATATATTTGTTGAAAATTATTATTGAAAGTGATGCATCCCCAGGCCTGATCACTGATGGATATTTGTGAATATCCAACTTTGGATTGTTGTTTAAACTGCAGCTGAGATTCAGTCTGGCACTTATTATTGAAGCATAATTAAGGCCACACCAATTTAATTTGTTGTTTCTCGGATTCGTCCATTTTTTCTGATTTGCAAAAAAAAAATAAAAATTTTTTTAGGTTCAAAATCAACTGCAAAATGCTCAATGAAAGACATATTTTGGCCTGAACGGTTGAAGAAAGTCCTTTCCTTCCTACTTTCCTACTATAAGTTTTTCAATGTAACAATGCAACTTTGTTTCATTAAAAGTTCAAAATCTATTTTTTTAGTTATAAACCAGCCTAGTATGCTGACTTCATGGCTCATATCGTAACATTTCCGGCTATCATGGGGTGCCTTGGCCTGTTTTTTTTTGCTCTGTCGCTTCATATTTTTTTCTGAAAAATAGAAAGAAATTAAATTGGTGTGGCCAAAGGTTTCCATATTAATTTTTCTCATATACCATAAAATAGTATCTATTCACATAAAAATACCAAATTATGCCATACTAAATTTCTGACAAGATTTCTTTTTATTGGAGACCTACTAGCTATAGGAAATGAAAGCCTTCTAGTACTACAATTAAATTGCAGCTTTAGAATTCTTTCTCAATTCAAGTTTTTGATATCGTGCGGCCCCAATTTGCAGCACAAACAAACTCCGGTGCTCTCCAGTAATTGATGTTTCCAGTTTGAATGGCCCAGAAATGGTCACTCTTCATCCCCCTCTCCATCTTCTTCATCTTCTTCCTCTTCACTGGATGTGACATCAGGGTCTTCTGCCTCCATGATGCACTTCTCACATCTGCAGGAAAAGAGATAATTCTCCCTGAAAATGAGAAAACATTATCAGTCAACCCGTGTTGGAAAGTAAAATAAGGTAAGTGCATTATTCTCAACTGTGCTTTGCCATTGATGGTTATCAGTCTAATTTTCCGAGAGTCGTTGAGAAATTATGCAACCATACTGTCCACAAATGTAGATCAAAGGACAATTAGACCAAATCTAGGGATCTAGGAGTTATTAAACGTACACGTACATGTACATGTGAAGAAAGTCGGACATGATGCTGGAATAACTACATGTACATTGTACACTGGGACAAAAAAACAAAACAATAACAGAATCTGATGTATGAGCCTTTGTGGCCCTTGCAAGAGTGCAATTACATGTATATCCTAATCATTACGGTTTCTCCTGAGTAATTTTTATAAGTTGTCATACCTGGGTCATTTAAAATCTAACAGACTTGTAACCTTAACAAATAAATGCCGTCTTGGGCAAACTCAGGCGATCACTCATTTTAAAGCACGTCCGCACATTCCTTCCAACATCTACTCTGTTAACTTTGTACAAAACTATATTTTTGACACATATTATATACGCCTGCACTGTCTGGGACACTGCGCCCGAACGTGAGTTGGGGAAATTGCAAAGGATGCAGAACCGAGCTGGCAAGCTGATTCTACGAGCCCCGTATCTAACTCCATCAGCCGAAGTCCACCGACGTCTGGGCTGGATGGACGTAAAGTCAATCCACAAACATCACAAAGCCCTCCTACTACATAAGGCCCTGAACAACCAACTACCGCCGTACATGCGCCGGATTTTCACATACTGTAGGGATAGAGCGACCAGAAGCACCAGACAAAGCGCGACTGATCTCCCTGCGATACCGATTGCCATTAAGAGAAATATACCGGAGATCCCTAGCCTACTCTGGCTCGCTTGTTTGGAACGCTCTTCCTCAGCATGTTAGAGCAGCACCTACTCTTAGAACCTTTAAAAGACTGCTAGTATCGTAACTGACTTTGACTGAACGACTTTGGACACAACGACTTATGAGTTATTTATTAGTTATTGCCATTTTGTTTATTTATTTACTTTGTGTGAGTTACCTTGTGTATATAAATTATTACAATGTACCTTGTTTTCATTTATGAGCAAGT
>NW_017802603.1:628930-672403 GCF_001625305.1 Branchiostoma belcheri | reverse complement strand
ATGTGGCAAGCCATGGATGGGTAAAAAAGCTTCTTCTGATCTATATACAAAATGAGGCCAATCCCAAACAGATATCATCTTGCACAATCACTCATAACACATTTGGTTACACTACTGTAATATACTTGTTATGCCAAAGACCTGACTGGTAGCATAAAAAGTGTAAAGCTCAGTTGTAATTTTAGACTGTGTGAGCATATACAAGTAGGTCACACTACCATCACTACAGGCACGTGTGAAAAGATTCTTAGTTTTTTCCCTGTTCTTTTAACAAATTCTCAACTTTTTAAAAACTTAAAACTTAATAAATAAATAAATCAGCTTCTATTTAAAATTCAATAGACATACGTTGAGTGCATTTTAGGGTTACTCAGGCATTGTTATTAATATTCTCTTTTTTTTTCCCTGTCGCTTCATATTTTTTCTGAAAAAATCCGAGAAGAAACAAATTAAATTGGTGTGGCCTAAGGTTTCCATATAAATTTTTCACATATACCATAAAATAGTATCTATTCACATAAAAATACCAAATTATGCCATACTAAATTTCTGACAAGATTTCTTTTTATTGGAGACCTGCTAGCTACAAAAATGTATAGGCAATGAAAGCCTTCTAGTCCTACAATTAAATTGCAGCTTTAGAATTCTTTCTCAATTCAAGTTTTTGATATCGTGCGGCCCCAATTTGCAGCACAAACTCCGGTGCTCTCCAGTAATTGATGTTTCCAGTTTGAATGGCCCAGAAATGGTCACTCTTCATCCCCCTCTCCATCTTCTTCATCTTCTTCCTCTTCACTGGATGTGACATCAGGGTCTTCTGCCTCCACGATGCACTTCTCACATCTGCAGGAAAAGAGATAATTCTCCCTGAAAATGAGAAAACATTATCAGTCAACCCGTGTTGGAAAGTAAAATAAGGTAAGTGCATTATTCTCAACTGTGCTTTGCCATTGATGGTTATCAGTCTAATTTTCCGAGAGTCGTTGAGAAATTATGCAACCATACTGTCCACAAATGTAGATCAAAGGACAATGGACCAAATCTAGGGATCCGGGAGTTATTACACGACGTACATGTACATGTAAATGTGAAGAAAGTCGGACATGATGCCGGAATAACTACATGTACATTGTACACTGGGACAAAAAAACAAAACAATAACAGAATCTGATGTACATGTATGAGCCTTTGTGGCCCTTGCAAGAGTGCAATTACATGTATATCCTAATCATTACCGTTTCTCCTGAGTAATTTTTATAAGTTGTCATACCTGGGTCATTTAAAATCTAACAGACTTGTAACCTTAACAAATAAATGCCGTCTTGGGCAAACTCAGGCGATCACTCATTTTAAAGCACGTCCGCACATTCCTTCCAACATCTACTCTGTTAACTTTGTACAAAACTATATTTTTGACACATATTATATACGCCTGCACTGTCTGGGACACTGCGCCCGAACATGAGTTGGGGAAATTGCAAAGGATGCAGAACCGAGCTGGCAAGCTGATTCTACGAGCCCCGTATCTAACTCCATCAGCCGAAGTCCGCCGACGTCTGGGCTGGATGGACGTAAAGTCAATCCACAATCCCACAAAGCCCTCCTACTACATAAGGCCCTGAACAACCAACTACAACCGTACATGCGCCGGATTTTCACATACTGTAGGGATAGAGCGACCAGAAGCACCAGACAAAGCGCGACTGATCTCCCTGCGATACCGATGCCATTAAGAGAAATATACCGGAGATCCCTAGCCTACTCTGGCTCGCTTGTTTGGAACGCACTTCCTCAGCATGTTAGAGCAGCACCTACTCTTAGAACCTTTAAAAGACTGCTAGTATCGTAACTGACTTTGACTGAACGACTTTGGACACAATGACTTATGAGTTATTTATTAGTTATTGCCATTTTGTTTATTTATTTACTTTGTGTGAGTTACCTTGTGTATATAAATTATTACAATGTACTTTGTTTTCATTTATGAGCAAGTAGTATTTATGTTATGACCCCTTGACACTCCTCCACGCTCGACCTCTATGAAAAGCGGCCGAAATAGCGGCCGATTAGAGCATGTAACACAGTTACAGATCGAGTTGAAATAAAGGCTCAAACAAACAAACAAACAAACACATTTAAAATCTCTTGTTAAAGTTTCCATAATGTATATGACATTGTTTGCAATGTTTGTATAGCTAGCTAAAATGCATGGCATACATTTGATTTTTACATGAAACCTTAGCACAACTCAAAACATTTATCATAAAACATCAGTGATATTGAAACATTTGCATTATCAAAACATTGGCATGCAGCAATTTAAGTTAGACAGGGGTTGACCATCTACTGCAAATCCTGTCAAAGGGTTCATGACACAGAAGCTCTCAAAGATGAGCTGCTTTTGGTGTCAAAGTGGAAATGTGAAACACCTTAATGTAGCTTAAGTGTTAAGTGCACTTTCCAAGTCCTTATCGCCCAGAGCCCAAGGTCTAAAAACATTTTGACTGAAGGGGCACAGTTACATAGCTTTATTCACAGCCCATTGGTACAAGACATGCCAACTGACGTATCTGTAACTTTGAGTGAAGAAAAAATTGACTCATTGGTCATTCAGTGGCAGGAGAGAAGGCATCAGTCAGTGATGTCCACTACGAATTAGGTCACCCCCTACTTTTAACTATATAATAAGTGTTGGGTTCTTTAACGTGCAATGGTCATAACTCATAACAGATGAGACTCCACAATAGACAATGTTGAGTGATTCATTTCCTTTGGCCTTTGGCATTTGTATTTTATAGCAAGACATGAGACTCACCTCAACAACTTTTGTCTACTGTGCCTACTCCTTGTCCTCTCACACTCATCCAAATAACAGATGAATAATTCCTGTAGAATAAAAATCAACATTCAACAAGCTGCTCTACCCTACAGGGTTTTGATACTGTGATCTGGGAAGAATCGAAGATGAGAAACATTTTGTAACAGAATGTAAACTATACCACAAAGAGAGAGCAGATCTTTATAATCTGATACAATCTATGTTTCCCTTCTTTATACATCTAAGCTGTACACTAGATAAATTCATATTTCTAATGAGCTTAGACAAACCTTCTGTATTGAAACATATCTGTTCTTACATCTTTGCCATTACTAAGAAACGAGAAGAAACCAAATTCACTTGATTGTAGCTACTTGACGATATATATATGTAACGTTATGTATATTCCATCCTTTTTTGTGACCTGTACTTAACCCAGTGGGTATGTGTGTACAATAAAGGTCTTCATTCATTCATTTGATGTGTTGACAACCAGCAGAAGAGTGTTTTTAGAAGTGTGAACTTCAAGGCTGTAGTCATGTTTAAAACATCAAACACAACATTATTCCTAGACAACTCTCATACATTTCTTCAGGGAGGTGAACAAACTAACAAGTTACTTCATTCAGATTGGCAATGTGCATAATGTATTATTAATATCATCACATACATAATACACCAACGCCTGGATCCTATTTTTGCCTTAATGATCACCACACAATTGGTAATTAGAGCAAATTCTAAAATGGTTTGTGTTGTCAACAAGTTAGGCCACACCAATTTAATTTGTTGGTTCTCAGATTCGCCTCTTCAGTTTTTTATGATTTGCGCAAAAAAAAATTCTGAATCAACTCAAAAATGCTCATATTTTACCCCCAACAGTTGAGGAAAGTCATTTTCTCCTAGTTGTTACATTTTTGCATTTTTTCCATCTATCAATGCAATGGTTTTATTAAAAGTCAATTTCATTGTTTAAATATCAACCCAGCCTTTTGTGTTGACTCCATGGCTCCTATCGTTGCATTTGGTGCTATAGTAGGATGCCTAACTCTGTTTTTATTTTTTTCGCCCTGTCACTTCTTATTTTTTAAGGAAAAATCCTAGAACCAACAAATCAAATTGGTGTGGCCTTACTGGAAATTACTAAATATCACTAGCAAGGCTGAGATCCTAAGTAATCATCACCTTTTCATGTGCCTAAAGATAAAAGATAATTATGTAATCATTAAATTGATTCTATAAAAAAAAACCACCCACAATCAGTCACATTTCACAGTTTTACCTTAGTTTACAGTGCCACAGTACGTATATGTCATGCAAGAGGAAAATTATGACAAGCACATGTAAGTACATGTGCTTTCCAGTAACTCATCCATTTATACAATAAACGGACAGATAATGTATTGGAGAAAATTAGGTTTCTACGAGGACAATATGATGCACGCGTACCACGTAACACATCGAGTGAGATGTGTTCAATTGTAAGTTTCGGCTTCCTTACTTGAAAATTTACAACACTGATTCTTAGCTTCAAGTTGTTAAATTTCGTGGCTTATGTAAGAGCATGTAGCACTTACCTCTCCCTCAGTAATATCTCGGAGGGCTCTCATACTGAGGACATAATTGCCTTCATCAAATGCTGGTTCAGCACTCGGCTCACAGCTGTGGTTACCTAGCAACACAATAAAAAGGAATGATGAACTCAACTCGATTGCCCTAAGCTGAAAATGAAAAGAAGAAACGAGATTTACATTTGAAATCAGTTATTTCAGCACTTCAAAGCTGAAAAACTTTGTGACGTGCAAATGTAATGATCCCCTACGTCTTCTTAGTAAAATCCAACAACATCAAAGGTGTCTTTATGTTAACAACGATTTGTAAAATCTTTATAAAGAGCTCCATATAGGACATAACAGAGCTCATGGTAATGTGATCAAAGAAAACTGATCAAAGAATGAGGCACTTAGATCATCAGATTCTGCATCCTTGACATAGGCATCATCCACACATCTAGCCTGTGTTATACAACCTCTTGCTGCTCTATCCCTTAGACCAGTGTTAGTCAGGTGGCAACAAGGAATCAAAACGTTTTTCCAACAACTCCAAATCTCAAGTCCAGTCCACAGTACTGCAAATTCTCTATATATGGTGGACTTTTTCTGAAACTTGTGAAAAAATAATGTAATGCTACATGTATGATTGTGTAATTCACTGTTACCTGGATACCAGGCCAGAAGTGGGGGTGGGGGCCCAGGCTATTTTCTAATGTCCAATATGCGCTCAGTTGTCAGGCATTTCCAAACATACGTAAACTTTCAGTATGTTAGGGTCACATGAGTCAGAGGTGGATTGTATTGAGTTGAGTACCAGTGTCAACATTTAAGGCAGGAAACGCCCACGCTGCAATATATTCCTATCAACCACTTTTCTAAAGAAGAACTACATTATAAGGTAAATTTGGGGTTATGCTGGTACAGACACATGTAAGAGAGTACACAGTTACAGTTTGTCACACACATCATACTCACAACAACTCTGGAGACTGTAGAGTCCAGATCCCTCACAATTCAGGAAAGTTCCTGACTCTGAAAAAATATAGCATCATTAGGATTACTTCATATGTTCATGTGTATCAAAATTATATTGATTTCCATACTACTAGCTGCAAGATTATATACTTCTAGTACATACATATGATAAATCCCCTTATCTGCAAAGATACATTGTACACATGTATACGTCATAGGACTGAGAAATATATGGGATTTTTATAATAGTTCAACTTTTAATTTGCACCCATTTTTTCTCAAATCTAATTGACACATGCACCTGCCATATCATTTTGAAAAACCCTTCATCATAGTGCATCATACAATGTTTGTGACTGGGGTTTACTGGTAACAGAGCTAGGAGATCAGAATCAGGGATAAAACTGAGTACTAGGTAAAACCACTGATACCCTCTGTACTCTATACTCTCAAATCTGTCTCTACTTTGAGTTCAGCGTAACAAGTTAGTTATACAAGGTGCCACAGCTGTTTTTAAAAGTAGTGGGATCAACACATTAATGCTAGACCAGAAACAGAAAGATGTTCATCCTACTATACACATGTAGGTCAATCCTAGCTACATGCAACAGCTCACATTTGCAACTGAGAGAGATAATCTACATTGTATGGCATATTCTGATCTGAGTTTGTATTTCAGGCAGCTACCTGACACAGGTAAACTTTGACTTTCTCTCTACTGCCTAATGCTAATGCTGTCACCAATAAAACGTTGGTGCCAAAAGGCTATCTTATCAGGGAGAAGGTTAAACAAGAGGGATCCAACTTCTTTTACAGCTGCCCCTACCTTGCTCAATGTCCACGTATAGCTGGTCGATAAATGTATCCAGTTTTTCCCTGTCCTGAGTTGGTAGCTCCAGTGCATCACAGTTGTGCACATACACACTCAGGGAACTGGAGAACAGAAAACAACACACAGTCACACTCCATTTATTTATCAACTTTAAGTTACATGTAATTGAAACATGCACTGACACTACTTCCCTGAACATTGCAGTCTCATCATATCTGTTGACAGTTCTCTTGAACTTACTGACACATTTCAATTTACATGAAAACGTAGAAAAAGTAGATTTATCAAATCTACCAAAGTTCTAAGTTAAACAAACAGTATTATATGTACATGTAATGTTACATGTACATGCATACTATGTCCAAATTGGTGGTATGAGACTAGCACATCATGTGACAAAGTCTGCCTGCATACCTCATGATCAAGTCAAATGTAGAATCTGATTAATATACAGTTCACTATATCCAACATAAGGGTAAATTGCCTGCAGGGGGCAACAATGAGATTTTGTACATATATCATACAATACCATTAACAACAATACGTTTGCCAATTTAGGGCATGTTGAATTGGACAATATATTATTTGTTTCAGCCTGATCTCTACACACCTGCAGAGAATTCAAATTAAGCTGCTTCTACATATAGCCTACATAGATGGAAGGAAATGAGTGCTACTAATCAACATACACCCTTCACCTCCATACACATATGGCTTGTTTATAATTATGGTGTTTTAAATAAGAAAGCTAAAAAATTATTCGTGCAAAACAGCTACATACATTGTATTACTGGTAAAAAAAAGTATGAGATATCTGAAAAGAAACTTCAATGTATTGATTTTGCTTGAATGTTCAGCAGTATCAGCAATGAACTAAGTAGATGCAAATGAAGTGCAAGCTTTCAAAGTTGGCTATGTTTTAAGGGCACTTCAGTTAGAAGTGGATGGCCAATGACGATGGCAAGTCATGTGTAGAGGAGCCATCCAGTAACCAAGCACTTGCGTGTAAAAGCTAATACTTCTCTGTAAGTTATCACTTACCACTCTAATATACAGTGGCTTTCAAGTCTGTATATCCAAGGACAACAGCTATGAGATAGTGTCCTCCAGAGAGATACCATAGCCTCACGGAATATGGAGGAAATTGCTTCCTACTATCTTTTTTCTGGACTCACTGATTTACAAAAAAAGGTCAGCTTGAGTTTCTTCAGTAATAAAAACGTTTCAGTGATTACCTGAGGAATATACCCCGATATGGAAATGACCCATGTATAAATGGACATATTTCCATTTCATGATGAAAACCACATAACACCAAAGTGCAACATTTTCTGTTCATACCATGTATTCAACAGGAGATGGTATAGGTCAATAAACATAAACATCGGACCCAAATATACACACTTCTCCTGCTGTCACTGATTAACGAACCATCAAAAAGTTTATTTCTTCCTCCTATAAATTTTATTATAATGATAGATAATTACTCTATTACCTATATAGAACATCACAATGAACATATCGACCGGTTCATGCATCAGAAATTTACCTACACTTCACAAAAATACACCTTTGAGAAGCAAACAGTTCTTGATCATCAGGACTACAGGTGATTGCAAGACTTAGCCATACTAGTATTTGCTTTTACAGCCTTTCAAATCAAACGTATAGGACTGGTATGTTCTTATCAAGCCATTTTGCCAGGTTTGGAATTGGTCACTTGAATATAATATGCACCATGATGTCGCATACAGTCAATCAACTCCTAACTCATTGCAAGAGAAATCTCGAGAGGGAAGAATAACTTTTTGATGGTGATAGGTGAATGAAACAAACATTTATCATCACTGGTATACCAAGAAATGGATCGTCACTGTTGACAATGCTTAATGCTGTAAGTGGTGTAAACAATTAATAAGGTACAACGCATGCGCCTTGTTCAACTTAAACAAAACATCTCTTGGCTCTTAAAATATATATAAAATTGGGAAAAAGTGACAAATTTAGGGCCCCCTCCTTTACAGTACCAGCACTATATGACATGTAGTTTTGTAATGACTGTCCTTATACATGATACATGATAGGGGACCTTGGTTTGAGCTGCATCAGCTATGGATGTAGTTTGTGACAGTCATTACCAGATATTTGTGTTCTTCCTCTAATTTGTAAGTTTGCCACTGTTTATGACACCTCTCTGCTCACTATTGTTTGCATGCTCTGAGGAGCGTGGGGCCCCGGCATTCAGTCCTCCATGTGCTTCTGCTGAAGTGCTTAAATGCTAATAGTATTTTATGACCAAAAATTATTATCTGTGATGACTGTAATCATTCATTCACTATTAATCATTTACTGCCATTTACTGACCATTTAAAGAACATTTACGGAGCAATTTTACTGTGATCATTTCCTAAAAAGTTTATGATCATTTTCTCCACATTAATTGATTTTTTACTGAAATATCACTGTGACAGTAAATTCGAGAATAATTTTTGTGAATATGTAGTAAATGTTAGACAGCAAATTTTTTCCTAAATCCTAAATGTTGTCAGTACTGCGCAGTAATATATCTCAGTGGTTGGCCAAGGGCTTTCACATGCTAAAAATGCGAAATATCATAATAAATTATACGTGTAATATATACAGATTTCCATCATATAATTACCCTGGTAACTTCTCCCTGGATATCCATTGATGGGAAAGGTTAGCTGTGTTGTCATCTTGCTATCAATTTGAAACATATTGTGGTAGCAGTATAATCAAACTACTGATGATGACAAAAGGGTACATGGCATGAAAACCATCATTACTCCCCAAGGACAGCCACACAAATGTTTCTGGTATCCTGCTGCAAACTGACATCAATAAGTCACTTACATGTACAATTTTTATATGCCAGGCCTAAATGGCACCAGATTGACCATTGAAATGCTCTGCAAGCAGAGTGACAATAATTATTGGAGAAGGCAGCATTCAATATACTTATAGCTTATATAATGGTTAACATCTTGATGAGAAATTCTGACTATGTCGGTTATTTCTGTCTCAGACTGAAATATTAGACATGGGCATTTATCCCACATAATGCAGCTTCATTATTTTTCACAGCAAAATGTCTATGTGAATAAACTGTGTACAGTACACAGAAAAGAAACTCAGGTGTTTTACAAGCAGCATAACTTTCCTATAGCCACATATTTGCTTCAAAATTACTCTGTGGCCGAACCATCTCTGTTTGCTTGATTTGATAGTGTGTAGCCTGAAATGGAGAACCCAATGGATGTAAACTGGAATGTTCTCCCTTAACACTGATCCCTAGTAGCAGTCAACAAGTGGGGTGGTGTGGATAAAGGCCACCAAATGAACAGATCTGATGGACATGAATATTAATGTGATCAATTGTAAAAGTTTTTTTTGGTATGAATACTGAGTTGGCAGTAACCTTGCCAACGGGCACAGAACAGCTACACACATTTAGCCAATTACTGAAATGATACATTACATTGAAAAAGCAGGCTAAAGCTTGTTGAGATAGCATACAATCAGTCTACTACGTATACATTACTGCTTTTTCTGAGCTGTCCCTTATGACCCCCAGCATCAATTTTTATTGAACAAGGCAATGGCACTGTGAAAATGGTATATATTCCGAAGGATAGATTTAACTATTAGTAAGTATAGGGTCACATACATGCACCTATAGGTAATTAATATATGTAAAATGTAAACATATAGGTTGAGACCTCCTACTAGGTATATATAGCAAGGAGCTTAAAAGCTAGATTTTCAGCTCCTTGCTAAGCTCCTTGCTGGTAGATACGTTTGGTTAAACCGTAACTGGTATCAGCTTCATATATAAGGATATAAATTCCTTCCCTGATGGTAACACAACACCAGAACAGTTGGTTAGTGAGCCACAAATGAATCCAGCTCTCACCTTGTCCCAATTCCTTGTCCATTCCTTCCAATCATTGCAAAAATTGACCTGAAGCCATCTGGAGTGAACCACTGTGGACACAGAAATTGCTGATTGTTAGTTTTACAAATGTATGTCCAAAGATTTTTCTTGTGAGAGTCATTAGATGAGAGAAGTAATGCATAAAATGACTGTATACATGTACATGTAACAATATAAACTTTACGGCTCTGCAGTCTGTACAAGACTAATGTACACACATCTTTCAAAATGCCATATTTCAGAATGGTACATGGGGATACAAATAAGCAACAGGTGCACATAATTCATCATACATGTATACTCATATAGAAATAGATTGTTTTCAATATACTATTGGTTTTCATTGCAATTCTATAAATATATATTATGTTGAATACTGTGCACTCTTTCTTGCATTTCAATCATTTTCATTAACATACATGTATTTGAGACATACATGTACAATCAAAAAGTGACATCATTCGTCTTCTATTAGTTCAGGACAAAATGAACAAACCCCTTCAGAACATGAGTAGATTATAAGCATGTTTTTTATTCTGGAGCAGTAATTAAAGCGATAATTGGGTCCCCCAAGGGACAGAATCATGCAAATGGCACCTGGGTCCAGTTGGTTTGAATAAGAGGCATCCCTGTGTATGTGTACATTACATACTATATTATATTATACGTACACACGTAATTAAATGTGACAAATCCATAATATTTATTTATTTATTGAAAAATGCAACAAGACATTACACTGACTCTCAAGGCAGCAAAGCTGATATTAGAGAGTCAACAAATCCATAATATACAACTTCAAAATTGGGATGAGCATACATGTAGTTCATGATTGTGTGCGTACATGCACATGTACGTTGGCATGTAACATGAAAAACATCCAGCTACAAGCTGCAGAAAACAAATTTCAACCCCAAAATTTAAGATTGTAGGTTAAAGTTACATCTTCTAAAACTGACATCAGCTAACAGAATACATGCTCAATAATATGGATCACATGATGATGAGAAAAAAATGCTCAACATCATTATAAATGAACTCCTAAAACACCAGTTTATTATATATATTACAGCAAAATTTGATATGACTTGCCATTACATGAATGTTCCAGAGATATCCAGTTATTATTGATCTTTTACATGTAGCTTTGGCATTTCACGCTTCACCTATGTATGATTTTCAACTAGGTGCTTGTGTTTGCCACTTGATGACACACACAAAGCACCAAAGTTACTATTAACATGGTCTGAAGGCCACTCAAGGTTATACAAAGGTGAAATGAACAGAATAATGAACAGCACAGTCATCTTCTATAGTCAGAAATATCAAATGCAGAGAGAGTGAGGACTAACTGACTCTTGGGAGATTTGATGGATTCATTCCCCAAAGTATACCCAATTTGAGCTGTAGCCATGTTTTTTTTTCATTTGCCCACACTGAAATGTCTTCTTAATGTATAACATGCTTGAGGTGTGGCTCTCTTAAAATATGGGATCTTCTGAATTATATATCCAAAGAACATCCCAAACCAAAAAGCTATGTACACCCACTCATTTGCACATACGTCAGATGAGAAAGTGTCTTTCCCAAACATCTGGGCTTGTCAGGGTTCAAAACATCCAGATTTTCAGTCTACCATCCTGTAACTAGCAGTGCCTATGTCACTAATTGCTGTTATCAATTGAATGACCATACACTCCCATGTGCATACATCTAAAAATCATTGTTGTGCCACAAATGTTAGACTCCAATACATGTACCTTGAAATGTGAACACTAAATGAATACATGTGCATGACTACAGTCAGGTTATTGCATCAAACAAAATATCAACATCGTTGCAGACCAATTAATTTTGGGCAGGATGAATATTCATTCTCTATTGAAGTGACACACCAGAACATACATATGCATGCTATATATACCTCAGCTGTACTACATTGTACATGCTAATCTCTAAGCAGATCATACGGTGGCAAGGCAGTATCCAGGTCAGGGGAGTGTCCAATGGACACTTCCCTGGACACTCCTCTGACCAATAGATACTGCCTTGCCACCATGATCTGCCAGTGGCTAAAGGACACTCCTCTGGCCAGTGGATACTGCCTTGCCACCCATATGATCTGCTTAGCTTGGAGAGTAGCACATGTAGCCAGAGTGGCTTCATCAAGCATGTGCTATTGCTCCCCCTTGCAGTTTTACTTGATCATGCAGGGATTATATTGAGCAACCTGGTATTAAACGATCAAAGAATATGGTCGTGCTATTTTTGAACTGGTACTGGACAATGTGTACTGGATACGGCACTGGGTACTGGATAAGGCACTGGGTATACCGGTACTGGAAAGGACCACCAGAGAGGAAATAAGTGTGGATATCAAGTTGTGATTTGATGTTTTATTTAACGATGCCCAGTGCATGATGCTCCCAGTATCCATTTTTTGTAATTCCAGAATTTTCAATTTCAACTCACCTGATCCAAATTTTCCTCATACAGTGCCTCCCCCATGAGTCCTCGGAGTAGTTCCAGCTGGTCCTAAGAATTCACCGAGAAAAAAATACAATGCAAGTGCAATAGAGGCTTTTTACTGATGACATAAACATATTTTGAATACCCAGCATTCAAATGGTTTAGTGGTATATTTTTTCTGTAATTTTTCCTAAAGTTGAATGAAGAAAGTTAGCGATAAAACAACAGCATACCTGGAATTCTGCTCCTAACAGCTTGTGTGACATGTGTTCCTCCTGGTTAGTGGTGGCCTGACAGAAACCAGCAAAGGTTCGGAGAAGGTTGTCCTTGTCGGCTGCCTTGGTGTGGTCAGAAGATGTAAAATTAGTCGTCAGTCCTTCAAATTCAACTATTGAAGTCTCAAAATGTTTACCCTCTCCAAATGATTTGAGGACATATCAATATAGCAGTACTTTGGGAGTGCATTCAAATTTTGGATTACTAGTACCCAGTATATGTAGTTATAACTGTCTCTTATGAACATGCAAAAGCACAATAATGTAGTGTTATGAAACATTACTAGATAAACTGTAAGGATTCTAACTTAAGTAAATACAATACCTGTTTGACCATGGCTATCATTCTGGCAATCATCATGATACTGGCAGTTTCCGGAGGGTAGTGTATGTTTCTGCATGGAAATAGGAACTTTTATATCTACATAATAATGTAGCCTGGAATCCTGTGAAGGCAGAGCGGAGGAATGGAGCGGAGACAGAGCATTCACAGATGGATTCCAGGCTAACAATAATGATTATCTGAAAGTAGACATACCTCATGAGCACAAGTCCTTTCACACTATCTCACTACCATAATGGCAAAATTTAACTTCTGTCACTGTCTTTTTTTCAAATTAGACACACTTAATTATATCTTTTGCATCAAAAGCCCTATACACATACTGTGTCCAAGTAAGTACATGACCATAAATCCAATAATGTATAATGTAAAAAAAAATAACACATCTCTGTTGAAGACAGGTTGTCAGTACCTCCAGGTTTCTGCTAGTTTGTTGAGAGGATGCTCAGAGTCATGAACAGAAGGTCCCAGACACAGAACCCTGTGGTACTTATTCCAGGCCTCCTGTCTACAACTTTCAGTACAGTATGCAACCTGGGGATTGAGAAACATGTTGATAAGTAACTCTGTTATCTCATTTCTCTATTAAGTAACTACTGAAAGATTGACTTTTCTGCAACCTGTGACAGTGTCACGCAGATACTGACAGATAGAGGCAGAGAGATAGCAGTACAATTGACGGATTTCTTTGACTGAATAAGAACCACTCATTCATTCAAGGCAAGTAAAAACAAAAACGTTGATATTGGTGTGAGTGTGAAGCCTGACTTGACAAGTACGATCACCTGACAGTGAGGACATGTGACGTGCTCCTCTTGTTTAATGGCACAGCATTGTGGGAAGGGCAGCACCAGACTGGGACTGTTGGCCAGTCGTCTGCTCATGGCTTCTGCTGTCTCCATGGAGCGCATGCAGTGGTCACATGCTGCAGGGTTCATACAAAGTTGACCAACAACTCACACCAAGATAAGTACATAAACAATTCAAGATTGCAACTGCACTGGTGCAGGTAACACTGAATAAGAGAATAATTGAAATCAAATCTGTTGTAGGCTCATGCAAATTACTAGTTCTATACACCCAAATTTGCCAAAAATCAATATTTTAATTTGGATGGAAACAAAATATTTGTTTACTTTTTAGATTTATAACTGTGCAAATAAAATAAATACAAATATACTTTGTACGTACCAGTGTATTTATACATTGCATTCCATAAAAACTGGCAGGATACTACAGGTTTCTCCCTGAAAATGATCTCTCCCTGCTTGAAAGATCTTGTGGCATGCAGGCACTTTCCCTGAAAGTAAATAAAAACAAATATTTTTTTTTTATTATGATTTAACTTGTTTTAATTTCAAGACCTCCTTCATCACTTCACCAGCAATATTTCTATAATTCGGACGTCCTGCAACTTCAACCCCACATTTTATATAAGTATTTCACAACTATAATTTTGTCCTGCATGCACATCTGCAATTTGAACGTTGAACCACAACTATTTGCAAATCAAGAAGCAGAAGCCACACACACATCGCCCCCCTCCCACCCCCACCAACTCAAGACTCCTACATAAAATCGAGTTGTCAATCATTCCAATCCAACATGTTCCCCATATTTGTAAGACGTAAATGAGAACCTTAACGGGATCTTGAACGATGGTTACACCGCTAATATCCATCGGCGTTCCAGACTCATGTGGTGCTTCGTGGTCCATGGGCGCAGCCATGTTGTTTTGGACTGTTCTATTCGGTCAGAGGGGGAACTCGCTTTGAAAAAATTCTTTTTAACCTCTTTGATTAAATGCAACGTTACAAATTGTAAAAAAAAAAAAAAAGCATAAAGTTGTCAATTTTTTAACGATTCTTAACAGTCCATTTTACTACTAACAAGTCAATTAAATGAATTTCATAAATAGGAACTAATCAATTCAATTTGCACGAAAGGATGGTAGCTGAGGCCTTTTGGAGGGTTCCAAAAATACTACTTATATCTAAAGTATAGACCTTCAGAGTCTTTTTTTTTTTCAGGAAATACCTTCTTGTCTTAACGCAATACAATGATTTATGAAAATTTTATGATGTAATAATGATGTCACTAAAAGTTGGGCCACACCCATTTTCCAGAAAATAGGCCTACTTGGCTATTGAGTGTTTATCAATGATTTTCACAGAAACGTGCATATAGTAAATTTCTTTGAACATGTGATAATTGCATATCTGATGTGCATGATGCCGGGTAAAATCTATATTCATAGCATCGTCCTTGAAGCTTCCATGATAGCATTATTTATAATAGGGCCATGCACAGGAGTTAACTTTCCCGTTTATGTACTAGTAGAATTGTGAACCAAACTTTTTACAATTAGACCAAGGGCATTATATATTCTCCAGTATAATAAGCACCATATCGATATTTGAATTTTAAAATGCTACCAGTATCAAATGAAACAGGACCAAAATGGCAAGGGCCACAAAGCAAGTTGAGAACTATTTCCACCGGCCATGCCGGCGGAGTAATACAAAACATCAGATGAAAAACCATTCACGGCCTGCATCCTGGTCCAGCTACGTGGTGCACCGGGTGAGGAGGAACAGGTACTGTAACTTACAAATTATTCTTCCAAACAAGTCAAAGTGTTTGTAAACAGCGTGTTCGGAAAACAGCTGTTATGTTTGTGTTTTTTGTCAATGAATGTCCGATATTTCGTAAAGCATGTAGCTGTAGTATGTGACTATACTAGTACTAGTCGTGATGGGGGAGGGGGGCATCCTCTCGATCTCGGAATATTTTATCTTAGACAACAAAGATTTTAAACTCCTCGGACTCAATAAAGCTACAATCCCAATATAACGTTACATCAAACCTGGCTTAGTGCGTTGCCTTGTACTAGTATGTAATCTTACCCTAGACCGATAGACCATATTGATCTCGACAGCTGGTCCTCGAAATAACTTGCCAGTTTTTCTGCATTCAGTAACTTCACAGGCAATTTTTACACGCACTAATTAATTACAGTTACTGTATTTGCCTGTCACAGTTTCAGTTGATCGAAAAGTTAAAATGTTTGGAAAAAGAATGTTCCTAGCAGCATCATTTTCAATTTTAGACAGTTCTCTGCAATCAATGTCTTCAATCAATGACGGAGATTCAAATATATGCTTCAAATCAAAGGCAGTTTTTGATGATGTAGCCTGGACCTGAAAGTTTTGAAAGTGCTTCAAGCCATCATAGCTGAACCGCCCTAGCTTTGTGTTTCATGAAAATAGGTCATGGGTGAGTTCACGATTAATCACTCACTGGTGAGCCTGTCATGGCTCCAGGCAAGTTGTCAAATTTGTTCTGCAAATTACAAGCCAACTTCTGGCCAGGCCTAACAAAGGTGCTGTGTCACCCTGAGGGGATGTAGTTAACAGGTTGTACTAGTTGAATGATACAGAAAGTGATAATAACCCTAGCAATTGTGTTTGTTCATTATGCAGTGGAATAGTAATATGGCATTCAGTCAGCAATAGGGCTGTCTTAATCATGTATTTTAATAGAAATGCGAGTATGCGACCCACCAGGGATGCTGCACATGTTTTATGGAGACTGTCTTGTTGTCCATCCTGAACAGATAACACTGTGATTGACAGCACCAAGGACAGACCATTGTGTAGCATTATGTCGAGTTGCTGTAGTACACAGGATGGCTGCAGTGCAAATGGACAAGGTAAGGTCTGGATAGAGGGAATATTTTACTGGATATAAGTTGTTAGTGTCATGGCTTATGTACATGTAAATACCTACCTGAGAACACTATGTCGCAAGATTGAGACATCATACAAATGTTTCCTTGATTGATTATACATTTATACAATACAGATGTTATGATCCTTATAAAGACTGACTGGGAGCAAGAAGGATGACATATAGAAAGTAACCACTTCAATTCTACACTACAAGTAGATTGATGCCCAATTAATGTAAGCGCCCCCAGTTTGGGACAGAATCCGACAGATTGCAATCAAGTCTCTGCAGGGTTGAAATGTAAATGTATACGTATGTACAACCTTTCTCCTCCATCTTTTTTTTGAACGTTTCGAAATGGAAAGAAAATCAACAATTATTCTCAACTTATTTCTTATTGCTTATTTCTCTCGGGCCCCTTGAAATATCAGTCCTTTTCAGCTGAAGGTACCACACATGTGTACCAAAGATCAATCAATCAATGAAAAAATTTCTCAGGTGCAGACAAGATCCATGATGAGGTAAAGGAGTACTATGGGAAGAAGGTGAAGACCCAGAAAGACCTGGAGACCAAGGCTTGCCTCATGATGCCGTCCAAAATACCAGCACACGTCAGACAGGCACTGTCAGCAGTCCACCCCGAGGTAGCTGCCAGGTAAAGACATGAAATTCAATCAACTGTTTTTTTGTTTGTTTGAACCTTTATTTGTTCACCAGAAGCTCAAATTGTACTAATTTGTAGTACAGGCCTAATCTGGGTGTCTATTTGTTACTGAGGTCCTTGCACTTGCTGCTCAAAAAAAAAAGAGCCTGGTCGAATTATTTAAAAATTGGATGGCACCCAGGCTACTACAGTCCTGCAGATCAGACAGAATATACATTGTAACAAATGTGTGTTCTCACTGCGCAATTAATCATAGTTTAATTTGTAGTTTTGTGTTGTAGTTTTGTATGTGAAACTGAATGGCACTGCCGCAGTGTTATTTACACACTGACCTCTCCCCATGGCAGGTACTATGGTTGTGGGCTGGTGGTGCCGGAGTGCCTAGAGGGTGCCTGTGTGTTGGACTTGGGAAGTGGAACCGGCCATGACTGCTTCGCTCTCGCAAAACTGGTCGGGGAGAAGGGCCACGTCACCGGCATAGACATGACAGATGAACAGGTACAGTCTACACCCCTAAACATCAGTACAAGTAGGGCAACAAATGGTTGCAATTGTGGAAAATTAGAATTATTTCCCAACATACACTTTTTGAATGTTTATAGTTATAGGAGACCTAACGATCATATTTTTTCAGGACTGAACACAACATTAATTTTTCCTGGTAGGCATCTGGCATACCTCTTCATTAAGGCAACAGTCAAAGTTTTCAACTGCAGTTTAACATGTTCCAATATATCCCTCCCATGTTCAGCTGGATGTAGCCAGACAGTATGTGGACTACCACAGGGACAAGTTTGGCTACTCCACAGCAAACACAGAGTTTGTGAAGGGTTACATTGAGAGGCTGGGGGAGGCTGGGCTGCAGGATGACACCTTCGACATCATTGTGTCCAACTGTGTGGTCAACCTGTCCCCGGACAAGGCAGCTGTCCTCAGGGAGGGGTACAGGGTACTCAAGGTAACAGTAAACCTGAAGTTTAGGATATATTACCATTTACTGTGCATTCGAGGGGGGGGGGAAGGGCTGCGCTAAAGCCCTCTCAAACACACTAAATGAATATTTCAGGGTGACGGGTTTATACATATGTACATGTATAACCCCCAGACTCTTGTTAATAAAAGGTTATACTTATATGTACCTGGCTCAAATTTTAGTATGAGTAGATGATGATTATGGATTGAAAATGTCTTCAAGTTCAATCTGATGTACATGTATATACATGTACAAGGTTTCTTTGAAAATGTTTCTGATGCTCTCCTGCCCAGCCTGGAGGGGAGCTGTACTTCAGTGACATCTACGCTGACAGAGACGTGCCTGAACACATCCGGAAGGACAAGGTCATGTGGGGTCAGTCACTCGTGCTACAGTTCACTGCTTAATGATTGTGTAAAGCTTATTGTGGACAAAAAGATTTGTCCTTAGTGAGTAGGTATGTTAATTTAGGAAGACATTGACTAAAGTAAAGGGATGGATAGAGAGATGAATGGACTGATGAATGGAAGGACCAATAGACTGATATACAACATGGGACAAGGAATCTTGCATTTTATATTAAGTTTAATTTGATTTGATATGTGATTGTTCGAGTGATTCCCTGCTGTCCAGGAGAGTGCCTTGCTGGTGCCCTGTGGTGGGAGGACCTAATCAGACTGGCTAAGGAGGTTGGCTTCTGCACGCCCAGACTGGTCAGTGCAGGACTGGTCAACTTGGACGACAACAAGCCCATGAAGGACCTTGTAGGTAAGGCATGTCCGAACTTAAAGCATTTATTAATTTATCAAGGAACATACCAAAAGTAAGAAGGGGATGGACAAGGAAGCATGATCAGAAGTATGATTGTTGTGACAGGAAAGTGTACACACAAGAAAAGCAGAATCATTAAAATAGTGATACAACACAATATACAACGGTCACAACAGTCCATCATCTTTATTGTTTATTTTGTTCTGTTTATTGACTTGTGTGTGTGGATGGCGTTCAGGACTAAGGACAGGCCTGTTGTCTTGTGTATGGTGCTCAGCATGTTACTTGTCTATAAAACACACATCACTACTTGTGCTACTTTTGATCTTCAGGGGACATCAAGTTTGTATCAGTGACATACCGGCTGTTCAAGCTTCCACTGAACACTGTTAAGGAGGCAGCACAGGTGATCTACAATGGCTCTGTCACTGGGCATGAGACAAGCCTGAAGTTTGATGCACATTGCACCTTCCAGGTTCGTGTATATCATCTTATTTAAGTACAGCTTACGTATTTCTTTGGTTGCTATTTATTTTTTGGTGTGATTAATCCTGATTAGAAAAATAACCTAACAAATACCTAAACATATAGTACAGATTCTGTAAATTTTCCAAGCCATTTCGTATCATTGACATTGTGTCAGATACAATTGCAATTTGTATGCTTGTCTGTGCAGGAAGGGCAAGTTGTAGAGGTTGACCCTGAGTTGTCTGCCATCCTCCAAGAGTCCAGATTTGCTGATGACTTTACTGTCAGACCTGCCAGTAAGAAAACCAAAGCAGACCCAGAACTGTGCTGTTCAGGAGCCAAGGTATTAGAATAGCATTGCCTTGAGGTTTGGTGCTCAACTCAGTTAAGAATTTTACAGTTAGCACAGACAAGAACTGTCCAAGTTCACAATTATGTCTCTTTTGTTTTCTACCACTTCTAGAAGGACTTCTTGTATACATCATGCATGCCTATGGATGGTCAACTAGATACCACTAATGTTTGTGTATCAAAACATATCAGCATTGCTGTTCATACAGTTAGAGTAACACACTAATGAACCCTTATGTTTCCCTCCAGGGAGTTCCAACAAATCCTTTTGAAGGACCACTAGAGAAGGAGTCATCCTGCTGTGGACCAAAAGGCTGCTGCTGAGCTCAGATTTCATGGCAGAAAGTTATGTTGTAATAGCGAAATACTGTTGTAAAACTAAAGACTGGGGTTTGTAAAAGTCAGACTTCTGTCAGAGAAGACAAGTTTGTTGTGTTATACAGTACAGGTACTCTTTATTTCTGCTCTTCTTGCTGATAGGAAAAATAAGTACATGTACTAGTATATGGCATTTGACACAACATATGACAGGAAGCAAAATATTTCTCAGAGAGCTGTGGAGTTCAAGGTGAAGGCCTATCACATGTACAACAATAGTTATGATATTATATGATATGATACAGCTGGTGTGTTATGCTGAGGGGCAGTTGTACTTTACAGATAAAGATTATAGCAGGACACTAAGTGAGCCTTGTGTTTCAATGAGGCAAGTTTATAGACTGTGTGCATCCTTTGTAGATATGTTGAAGCATGTTTCTCGGGAATTAAGGTGTATATTAGATTATTACATGCAAATGGAATTAAATGTATACTTTAAATGTTACTCTGTGTTTGGTCTATTATTCTGTGATTATTATGTAGTGTATAACCTACATGTATAAATCTATTACCACATGTACATGCACCAACCAACAGACCCTGGTCTAGAGCAACCACCCCTGAGTGGCTGCTGACAATACTTGTAGGTTAACAAGTTGCTACAAACACACAATACCAATTAAAATAATAAAGTGGATACAGTGAGAAATGTTACTACATACCACAAAACATCACAGCTTAAATATATAGATATATATAAGTCACTGATAAGTATATGTATGTACATATTCATAAGATATTCAATCACGTTGATGACATGAATGTAAACATTTTTTTTTGTGCAACACATGCACTACAAAATCAACACACATTCAAATATTTAGCCATTAGATATAATGTAGAAGTAGATATCTTGTAAGGACCAGCCCTACGTTTCGAATGTACAATTTTTACACTGGAGATATTTTGAGGTAGGCATCAGGTATACAGCATCATTCAAGCCAATGCTTTCAAACCTGGTGTTTATTTTTCTAGAAAGGCTTGATCAAGTTGATGTTAAGATTTGTTAACAAAATAATGTGAATTTACCCGGCATGGCCAGATTTGGAGGCTGAGTCAAAAGACACTTGAAAACCAGCAGAAGCACCCCTGACAGTGCCCATTCCTTAGGTTGTAGTCTGCTGTTTGAAATAAGTGCAGTGTACTGTGTAGTTTCAGAAGGAAGGGAGCCCAAAATTCAGTGATGTCTTACTTTTACTAAATGGATTTACACCAGGTTATCTCTGTAACCAATGGTCGCCATGCTGATATCCTCGGGAAGGTACGCCTGAAAGCGATTCTCGCGCGAGGTGTTGGCCCTGCTCACGGCGGCGTCGCTCCGGTGTCCCCAGCCCACGGGCACGATCCGTGCGTGAGCAGCCGCCCCCTTCACGACGCGCAGCGCCGCCTTGCGGAACCGTTGGTTGAATGCAGTGTAGATGATGGGGTTGAGCATGCAGGACGACTTGGCGCACATGGTGGGGATGAAAAGGGCCATGATCGGCAGGTGGCGCTGGAATATGGCCCAGGTCGAGGAGACGGCGTACGGCGTCCACACGGCGAGGAAGGCCACCACCATGGAGAGGCACATCTGTGGGCAATTAACATGTAACGTTACATCTGTTGGTAAAGGTGCACTCGTTACCTACAATTCACTTGCCTGTACTACCTCTTTAACTGTGTTAGTCCTTTTTGTCCCATTCCTCAAATATTTTCCCAGTTGGTTAAGTCATACGTTGAAAGAAATTTGAGGTACAAATGTATTTCTATTTGTGTTCGGATATGCCATTCAACACTAGGAACGGGCCTGTATGGTGTTCAGCACAATGTTCAGCACCAGGGACAGTTCTGTTGTGTCTGTGTGTGTGTGTGTGTGGGGGGGGTGTCTAGCACCAAGGACAGACCCGTTTCTATCAGAGTGAAGCGCGAAGCGCCTTACGATGATGTTCTTCCTTTTGTCCTTCTTCACGACTTGTCGCGCCTCTTCGCTGGCCAGGGCGGCGAATCGCATGGAATCCATCCGCCGGATGACCCGGATGTAGCAGAACGCCATGACGGTGATGTGTAGGACGTAACAACCCAGCAGACACAGGGAGACGTACAGGGCGTCAGACACGCTCGACACGTACCAGTCTATGGCGCAGGACGTTCCTAAAGGAAGTATTAACATTTCAGTACACGAACGTAGACTGTTCAGAAGTCGCTGTCACTGTGACGATATCCAGGAAGCATTACTGTTCCCAAAGCACCGACTAGTAGAATGCAGAATTCTTTCCCCCGTTACACAAACAGCAAAGCCCAGACTGAATCAAACTTATTTTTGTGTTCCTTCTGTTGTCGTGCTTTTAATTTGTAACACAAGTTCGAATACAATTCAGAAATCTTGACAATGTGTTTCTGCAATCCCTTGCCTTTTCCAAACATAACCGGAATATGCCAACTGCAGTCTTCAGATGTATATGTCAGTATAGACGGTTTCACTTTCAAAAGCTGGATTTAAAGCGAAGACCTTTTATCTATGTACACGTGCCCGTCCGGTTAAAAAACCATGAAATAAAGATACTGACGTCCGTTGACGAGTTTAGCATAAAGCAACCATGAACAGATCAAACCCAAGTGACGTTAAAACCTAATCAGGCAGGCGAAGCTAGCTACGAGCAATGTACTACACCTCGCTATGTTCTATTCAAGCAGTTTCACAATAAAGACTTGAAAGCTTCTATAGTGAGCTTGAATTCACTACAAATGAAGGGAATCTAATTCAAACCACGCGAGACCTTTCGCCCGTAAATCTTCTCCTAAGTGATTGCGCAATTGGTGTTTGACCCTTGCTGATCATTGCTGATCTCGCCGCACACGACAGGCCTGGTAATTCCGACCATTTATCTTCTCAGAGAAATGGTAAAAGTACACATCGCCACGGCAAGACTGGGTACTTAGGGAAAATCTTTAGGCTCCCTTTCCAAGAGACGACAATTACTAAGCGACCGTACGCGCGCTTAGAGACCAAAATTAGATTTGTGTTACCCTTGATTTGATAATTGGAATATGATTCACGATGTTTGTGCATGAGTTATAAGATAACAATACACACAAAACGTGAAAAAAATTATTAATTTATGAAATTCGACAAGCAATCTGTCACATATTCAGTCTCTCATCTGTCGCAGCATGTACTGGAAAGGGGTGTTATGTAAAGAGGTGGGAGTAAGTGCGTGGGAGGCATATGACCTCGTTTTTCAGTACGGACAAGCTTGCCTTGCCAGCAGCTAATCACTGCCGAAAGGGTACCAGCGCTGTTTATATAAGCTTCCAATTATCGGCCTAGTCTGTGGTAGTCAGATAATGTCGATGATGCCGAATCGTGAATCCAAGCGAATAACTTGCTCCTTGCTTTTTCCTAGCACTGTTCCACACACTGCGCGTGTTGATCTTCTAAACCAAGAAGATATGTGTTCATCTTCTAAACCAACGTTTTTATGTCAAATTACTGGAAAGAAAGAATGCCATTATGAAAAGCTGTTTCTGGCGGCGGTTACAGTCATCATAGGTTGTCGTAGGATTTTATGTTTCCAAGCAGACTGTGACAGAACCAACGGCCGAGATGGATATAAGGCAGCCTTTTCTGTAACAGCTAGATTTCTCAGGACACAAGCACGGCTATTCAGAAAACGTACAACGTATGTGACCGGGTCCTTACCGAACGGCAGCATGCTGTACGAACTCCACCCAAACAGCGGCGGCACGGTCCAGACCAGGGCGTACACCCAGATCCCCACGATAACGTGCACGGTGAAGCTCTGGGTCAGTCTACAGGCTGTGGGTTTGAAAACAACAACATTATACAGTGGTGGGGGTTTCGGACTAGATTCTACAGTTTAGAGGCTAAGTGACATATTGACAGATTGCTGAATTAGCCTCCATGGCTTGACGAATTTCATAGATACTGTTTGTGTGTTTTGTTGTCTTTTTAGACTTTTAAATCATACTTTCACATTTGCCTCATATTCCAATCATGAAATTAAGGGTTACACAAATGCGATTTCGGTCGCTGCACGGTCGCTCAACGATCGCCGTGTAGAGGTGTTCAGGATTCTGTCACTAACATCGAGGCACTATTAACAGGTGGACACCTGCGTCCTACATAGCACATTAGCACTTTGCTCCTCTGTACTACAGCAAACCTTAATTCTCCTCATCGCAAGGAAGGCAATGCCATTTTCTCGGAGACATATTGTCCGAATGTTATGCGGGCCGTACGTGCGGTGAACACATTTTTCGTCTTCCTAAAACCGCTCCCTGACCGGGAAGGTGGCCTACAGTGAGTAGGGTCGTTAAACTTTCCCCGCATGGCATACACTCAATGGTTAGTGGTACTACCACAATTCTAGTCACGAATCAACAAAATTGCCACTTACAACTTACGAACACCGAAGATGTAACTTTAGCTGCGTGGTTTGAGTCTTTGATATGGAGTTTGACGAATCAATCTGCCCCCCCCCCCACCGGGCTCGAATATCCCTGAAGCCGGCATCACACAGCAGAAAGTAGTTCACCCCCATGAGTCTTGCGAACTGTAAAAGACAATTTCGGTAGTGGTACGACCGGTGTCCTATGTTCGCAGGTCACCGAGCCCCGTCCGAAGTGTCAGGGTGAATTATCAGGCGAAAAATAGGCTCCATTCTCTGGCGACTCGGAAATTCTATGACCTTCTGGCAATCGTCAAATTCACCCCAAGGTCATTGACAGTGTGACGCCGGCTTTAAAGGAGTACTAACCTCCAGAAGGAAGTGCTATTTTCCGATACATCCTGCTACAATGAATACATAACTAGCCGACTTTTTACATAATTTCGCTTGTACGACTTGCACGGCGCATGTTTGTAAAGTGATATCAATATCATTTTCCCCCATGCTGAACCACAATCGATACATCCGGGAACTCTGGCTTACGCAATACTCATACACTTCAAGTCAACATAAACATTTTTCGGCGAAAATGGTAGGAGACATGCTGATTATTGCGAAATGACTTGCTTTACTTTGCTTGACCTGTGGCTTGGATACTATAATATCAGGATGTCTAATGCAGTGGGCGCTAGTTTCATCCTGCGTGTTTTGATTTTCTCAACTTATTTGCATGTAAGTATTAATTGAACAGATAATTAGATTACGCCACTTATGGAAAAGATAACTAGATTACGCCGTTTTTTTCATCGTCAATATTTTCGGCATAAATGAGGGGCGATAAGGACATCAATAAGGGCAATGGTTGGTAAGATACCAAAGAACACAAAACGGCACGAATTTTTCTTATCGCCCCCGAAATGAGGTCTGTAACGTAACTTTCTGTTTAAAACATAGACACCAATGGGGTAGCGTGGTGTATTCTGGGATAGTTTTGAGGGTATTTGGAGAGTTTGTCCTGGATTCGATGCGTTTGAAGACTTGCTCGCAAAATGGGCATTTGATTGTATACTGTAAAGTAATATACATTTTTCACTTCCTAAAATTAATGCCTGTCGGAATATAGCACCTCCTTCTGGAGGTTAGTACTCCTTTAAAGAACGTAACTTCTAACTAACACTGTTGCTTCCCTCTCGAGCCTTCACGAACCATTATGAATTAGATAACCAAAATAATCTTAATGACATATTTGTGTTTTGCGGTTCCTGTATCGCGTATCTTCAACCGCACTAATTGTCAATAAATCAACGGCAACTCATCAGTCATCTTATCTTACATCCACGGGGCCAAGCCTTTAAGATGCTACAAGATGTCTTCCTGTACCACCCTTTTGTGGAAGCATTTGATTTTCGTGGCAGCTAATATCGACTATAAAGTGGAAGACTCCCTGTGGTCTCCTGTGTGGTATATTGTTGCTCAAAACTCAAACGGCATCTGTGGACATTCTTTGGCCGCTACAATTTTGAAGTGCGTGTGTGTGCACGTGTGTCGTCCGCCAACATTCGATTATGTAGTCTGACATTCCTAGACAACTTTGGGGTGTACACCATTGTGGCTCAGTAACAGGTAAGGTGACAGATAATGCAACACAGACACACGGGCGAGTTCGCCAGGAAAGGTCAAATGAGATTTAAATTTCATTCTGCTCAGAGACTGTAATGACGTACATAGAGAGATGGAGATATATTATAGGGCGGTTTCCGGAGGTTACATGTGAGCAGGAGCATGTGAAATTGCTATCATTGGAGATTAACTTCTGGCCTCACTATATAACATGTATTATGGCTGTGAAAATATTTGGCAAGTAAAACCGATTAGGTTGTCTCTGGGCCTTGGTCACAAGTCATAGGCATAGATTCCTCTGATTCATGTACGTACCTTTCAATGAATTGTAGATTAAGTCTAATAACATAATATATAAACCCATTTTCCATTTTCAAGATGGAAATAATACAAATTCGTAGACATTTTCTTCTCAAATTCTTAAGCAAGACACATAGCTAGCTAGACATGCAATGTAGCTGAGTGTTGGAAGATTAAGATCATGCATATGCATGTCTACCGTCAAATTCTGTACTAAGGGCTATTAGATACCATGTACATATGATGTCAAACGCTGTTTCTAACGTATTTTTTTCTTCATGAGAAGCACTCATGATAAATCTGTAATTGGTATCTTTTGACGGATCAAAAGTGCCAGTGCAGAGGGCGAATGAGTAACTTGTGCATTACACGTAATGAGCATTGGGTCACCTAGTTGCATCTCGATGTAGATTTTAACCGTAAGTGCTGGCGCTTTGAAATCGACAGACTGGTACACTAGTATATATGCTAGATGTAAGAGAACTTCCGTCATAATGATTAGAATTTAAACACTCTTGCGGAAATGAAAGAGGCTTCCGTCATTAAAAATCTATTTTAATTCACGTCGCGGCTTTGTCGCCTGCGAATTATTCATTCACTAGTAAGTTTTTAATGAAAGGCTTTTAGAACGAAATTAATGCCTATTCTTTCCCCCATGTATCTGCTGTGCCACGTGCCTGGAATTCGCAAGTCGTTCAAGCTAAGCAGTGGATTATGTTGGTGTCAGACTAACTTAAAGGCATCGCATCTCACCTACTTATCTGTCTACCCACTTTCCACTAGAGGCGCCCGCTGAGCAACCAAGCATGTGATAGGTCGCCCAACGAGTTTGTGTGACGTTTGTGTGTCTTTTTCATACTTCTATATTGTACGTCATCTTATACTTTTAAAATTAAGGATTACACAAATCCTAGCGGAAAGAGAACTTTACATTGAGATGCCTAAGCCTTCAATTTCTTGAGACGGGCCTAGCCTGTTAGTTCCACCAGTAAGACGCATGACACTATTACAATTATATGCAGGACCGTGCCTATCTAGTTCTATGGATGTGTAAGGATTAGGATCAGGCACAGTTCTGAAGACTCTCCAGATCCGGACATCCAATAACGTATTTAACCCAGCCAGGCACGGCTCCGGATACCCGTGGACGAGCATGCATGATTCTATGTTTCTGGTTCTGGAGACAACAATTCCTTACCATACTGCGGTTTGCAGATGATGATGTATCGGTAGACGCTAATGACACAGAGCGTGTTCATGCTGCTCATGGCGCAGGTGAAGCAGATGAAGCCGTCCAGCACGCACCACACGTGGCCGAACAGCCACTGCCGGGCGTAGCTGGCGATCACCGTGAAGGAGTAGCCGAACACGGCGATGGCCAGGTCGGACACGGCCAGGTTCAGCAGCAGGATGTTGTGCTCCTTCCCGCGGAACTGCTTCTCTTTCAGAAACACGCTGATCGCCAAGCCGTTACCGACCACAGCTACGATACCTTCGGAAGAGAAAAACAACGAAGCACATATAACAACTGTTTGTCTTATCATGAAAGTCCATATGTGTTGGTAGTGATCATAGTAAAATGTTGATCTTTATTCCAACATAAAGATTAAGATTTTCTACGACCGCTGTCGCCTTCATCAGTTTTTTGTCTTATTGTTACGTTGCCACAAGGAGCTCCTTGGTTGCCAGTGTTGGCGCGGTCATATTATTCGTAGGTGGTAGGACGATTTTGAAACCGTAAAACTTTCGAGCAGGCTGTGACAGAACCAACCTTTTCCACAACAAGACGTATCGGCCACTTGCACACATGTAACTTTATTTTGTAAGTACAACAGGTGACAATATAGTGGGAAACAACGTTAACGGTTTGAGGTTTGCGATTGTGCCATTGTATCCAGATTTTAATATCACAACATGCTTCCAAGGAGATTAAACGTTGCTCGATGGAAAAGCATTCTTGTGTAGGGAAAGAAGCATGATCTCATTGCTGTGAATGTTCTACGGACACCCACACGCATAGATTGCGCTCATCATCTGTATTCCCAGCCACGATTGTACCTCAATGGCAAAACAGTAAGGGTAAAGTTCGCGCTTTCCAATTCTTCATAGGATCCCACTACTAGTAAACAAGCATCCTCTAAAGCTATGACACCATCAGCTCATTGATTAGTCTCGCCTTTCGTGCCAGGAGACGTCTTTGACGCCGGATCTGAAAAGGGCGGTGAATCATTTACAGTGAACTTTATGTTTCAACAGTTGCCTTAAATCCCGCTGGTGATGACACAGGTGGTGTTACAGCCGTACATCCCGACATGATAATGAGATGTAAGGTATGGTATGGTTTAGTTTGAGTCTAGTCTTTCTCACGAGGGCAATTAGGGGTTTATTGAAGAGACGTGGGAGTACGGTGGCCTTGAGTAGAGACGCTGTCGATCTGTAAAACTCTAGATGTGAACACAGGGACTCATTGGACTGTGATGAACTTCCTGTGGCGTCTGTGCGTGGGGCCTGTTACATAGTCATTCGAGAATAACAGTGCAATTTGACCTATTTTATGACGTGGTTGAAATAAAAAAAACTGTCTTGGTCCATTTTCTAAGATCAAAATGGATGGGCATTCCTATCAAATAATACGATAACTAGTCCTTGGTTCCGTTAGAGGTTTAATTGGCGAATATATCATATTATCAGTTCTGCAGCTGCCCACTTAGTGAGCTGTTCCATCACCATCCGTGTCAAATTAAACCATGCCGAGCCCAGACGTGATTATATAGCATACTAAACACTGTCAGACAAAACTTCATCCGTACCGGGCATTCCAAGTGGTCCTCTACCAATCTTGCTTATAGTCACTGCCTTTTTGTAAAATTTACTTGAAGTCGCATGGATGAAAATGTTGTGGTGGATGTTCGTTTACACTTTAAACTTGCACTTACACTGCCCGTTTAATGCCTATATAATTGTGTAATATTTTATTTCATGCGATTCGTGAATATTCTTTAAAGTTTCAAGCGTACTTAGAATCACAGAACTACAATTACAAAGTTCCTGCTTCCCTCTTTGGTCAGATTAGTTGAACGTATTGACACTAGTAATCAAAGCATCTTGCCGCCGTACAATTAAAGCAGCTGTCGCGTACCGCGCGTTCTCAGTAATGTTTATTGACAATCAAGATGAAGGCACAGCGATTTTCCACAGTTGTAATCTTCCCATATGTCTCCAGCGGTGTAATTTAAGCCCTTTTTATTGCGACAAAAAGTATCAATTGAATCGCAGTGAGAAATCTTATTGGGTTAGTTGTTCATGATCCAGTGAGCGGAAACTATCCCGGATACGCTCTCCTACACACTAACGGATGTATATGTGACTTTTTTGTCAAGGAATGTAAAATGATTTGGCCACAGTTAAAGATATGTTAAAGGCAGAATTGTAGGTTAATGTAAAATGGGGGAAGGGGGGGGGGTACTAAATGACCAGCCATCACGGACGCTACACGGGACCATTTTTTGGTCATCTTCTATGTGCCCTTGCCCTATTTGGTCATTGGCCGTTAAATTATGGCTTTCTGATACAATAAACGCCCCATTTTCTTTCACTCAAAAATCATTCCGCCCCACTTTGCAGACATTTGTGGATCATCCACATGATTGAATGATTCACATTAAAAAAATCACGATAAATCCTTCCCATATTTGCCACTACAGTCATATCACATTACATGATTTTCGGTTATTCCATCAAATTCACCTTGAAGTAATTTAGCTTTTATACCCCTGATAGTGGCAGCGGTTAGTTCGGCTGCTCGACATGGACATAGACATGCATGACGGATTGTACTTGTGTATACTAAGAAGTCTTACATTGTATGTAAAGACTCAATGACGTTCTGGTGTTGAATTGGAATGGTGATTAGAACCATGAGCTTATCATCCAACAGAGAAAAAAATGATCATATTCGTGTTCCATTGATATCAATGTCGAAAGGTTGAAACGTCCTGATCATAGATTTCCTGGATTTTTAGAGGATAGCAACAGACATGGCAGCAGCTATTCACGGTGACGTCAGGACACCCACGGAGCACTGTGGCGGCCAGCGCTGATCATTGCCCCCGGTCATTGATGTAATCGGCGCGGCTTAAGGACTTTGAGTGCAAAGTTGACCCTATCGACCCTTCCCTGACATATGGGACGTGTTGTATAATGACAGGAGAATATCTGTACTTTACACAACTAAAGCTGTATAGCCATGTCTCACGCACGGCACAAAAACTGGAATTTAAGCACGCTTAAACCTAGCGTAAAGACGACGTTTCTTCCTTCTTTCCACAACTTTAAAACTCCTCTAGGGCTTCAAAACAATCCAAAAAGTTACTGTCGTCATTGTCTTGATTTTCAAGTGCCTCTGAAAGACACGTCTGTAGTGTCTTCAATTAGTCATTATAATTATTTAAAGTAATATTAGTCGGCGTTTTTTTATAGAGAGACTCCTCTGTACAAATCATATAAGGCCAACAGTCTCAATTTTAGGTGATTGTTCGGACGAGAGCCCAAAATCCTAAGAGTTGGTAAAAATTATCACGTCTTCAGAACCTTTACTTTTATCAGGGCACCTGACGCATAGAAGGAAAACCCTTTTAACTTAAAAGGAGACACATGCAATCAGCGAGGACTAATTGTAAACATTTCTGTAGCAGTATGAAAGAGCCACTTTCTCTTTGAAGGACATCACTCTATCTAGCTCTGTCATCTTTCACAGAATATCACAGATCACTGGACAACAAATGTGCATGGCGCCGGCACAGCGGTGGCTTATGTTTTAGACCAAAGAGAACTACGTACAGATTAAATCCAAGAAACCGAGATATGTATTCTCTAAAGTATCCATAATCTAAAGTCTAAAGATGAGAAAATGTCCATATGGCTGTAATTGAATTGCACGTCACCAGCGTAAGTGGTAGAATCCTACATATTCAACAGAAAAACGACCCTAAAGAGCTGAAGATGAAAGACCTTCAAAGGATAAGAGAAGCAAGAGTGTCTCGTTTATGCCAGACATGATAATGACGTTTTTATCAAGAAATGTCTCAGAGACTCAGGGTCCATTAAAGCAGCTGCAGCTCGAATCCATTTACGGATAAAACGCCGCACAGCCACCGTACAGAAAGGGAATGCAGCTTATCTAATGTTGAGGTCACATTTTCAAACCGGGGCCCGGCCAGGCTGTTTGGATTAGCGAACAATCAACAATTTATATTATGAATATACGCAGATAGTTCCCATTGTTAATATTTTCAACTTTTTTGTGCTTGGTTGTTTTTTATATAATACTTTTCGATCCATAAGACTGCCCGGCCGGTCCCCGGTTTGGAAAAGTGACCTCAGTCTAATCAATCTAGGATAAACGCGTTTCCTTCCTTTCACACTCTCGTGCACGCATAATGAGAAACCGTGAATGGATCGTGTAGTCCTCAAAAATAAAATCATACAAAAGGGTGTAAAATAAAGGAAAGAAGTTATGTAGCGCACTGGTCATCATTACATATCATCACTGGTCATCAATACAGTATATACTATACAATAACAAATTTATAGTAAAAGTACACACTGCATGAAAGACAACTGGTGATATATGTAACCCTCTGTAATCTGTAGAAGTAATCATGGATAACATACATCTTTACCATGCGACTTTACATGGACTGCGACCTACACAGTTGTAATCCAATCAGCAACTTTTAGAACCAAATTAAACTTACGGTCCCTCAGCGACTGACATATCAAAATTATGAGCACGTCTACAGCTCTTACTATAAGCAGTCCAATCAAATGTTGTTCAAAAACTCATCCATCAATATGAAATCTCCATAATATAGGATTGTTGATATATTGATTCTGTCATGTTTTGGTTTTCTGGTAAGACGTCTCTTGTACATGTGTGCCCTTTGGGGCAATCTTCGTCGATATGCATCACATTCAGATATCCAAGAATCAGTCCAAAAAGATCGCAATCGCAGCTTCCTTATCAGACCATCCTGAAATACAACTACTGTGCGCACGTCTGCAATCTATACAATTTAAACAAGTTGACGTTGCAAGGATTTTTGTGCGATTTGTCTTCTTTATTGTTATTATTGATTGGAATTGCACAAAAATTAACTGCGTCACTCACTACGCATGCTACCCAAGGGGATGGTCGGACTTAATTGACTACAGACGACTCCCAGGGACTGGTGGATGACTAGTAGCTGACTCCCGTGAGTCCTTGGCAGTTTTATGCCGCTATTCATCAGCATAAAATAACACATCGACAGTTTAATTAGAGGAAAGGCCTTCCGAGTACCCTTACTTCGCAAAATGAACGCAATCCGCGCAGGGATTAACCCCGATCCGGTACCGCAGCGTGCCATCTACGTCACGTTTTATTAGTGGGCAGGTTGTTCACTTCCACCCACCTCTCCCATTGGAACAACACAACGGTGACTTTGGCAGCTATCACAAACATCACATAAATATGCAGCTGTCTAGAAGGTGGTATTTTATGGCGTCTTCTGAATCTTCCGGCGCATTGAATGTCCAATGTACTAGGCACAGGTAGACGATATATCTTAACACACACATATAAATATAATCTCATTGCAATATCCATCTCCAAAAAAGTACCTTGATTAGATATTTGAAATGTTTGCCTCTAGATCTGGCCGGTCTCTCTGAAGAACAATGGTCGCAAGTTCGAATCGCCGTGTTATATTTTACCCAGGGCTTCGTTAAATTTCTTTCTCTACGAAGTCAACTTCTTTTAAAGAGTAAACCAATTGCCGAACAACAGACCTCTTCAACATACAAGTGCCCACGCGACTGCGTCACTTTAGATCGACATCGTAGAGCGAGAACTTCAGCATTTTTCCGGTTTCTCATTACAATACAAAACCACAACTTCGGTAAAAGACCCCGCTTTACATTCTTCTCAGTAGGAATTGAAGTAGAATCAAGTGCTTCAGTTCTAACTCGTTTGTACCATGGATCGCTCATAAATCAATGACAATGTTCGCCCAAACTATCATTTAGAACAAACGCAGAATTGAACCCAAGATCAGGCCGTGCCACAAGCATAACTGCGTCTCAAAGCATGACCTTCACTTCAACAAAGGTCAGTCATCATACAGAAGGACGGCTTCTGTGGAAGACCTTTCAAAATTACATTCTGCTCACGAGGGGCTCAAATAAAATCGCCTGCTTCAATTCTAACTCGTTTGGGCTTCACAGGCGCGAACGTTTTAGAATTTGATTCACTTCTAAATTGATCCAACTATTGCATGGCTAAAGCGGTAATCGATGTGTAGAGCGGACAGTGTAAGGATTTAAGGCCTTTCAGAGAAGCGAAGATCACCAGCACTTAGCACTCAGAACTACATGCATCTCCTATCGGACAGCGCGGTGAACCCTGGGTGAAAGCGTTTCAACCTCAGGAAATAGTCCACCATTTCATCGGTGCAGCAGCACAACCAATCTAACCTTGTTGACAGAATCTATGGAGTATCACTATTCGCTCGTTGTATCCGGTGCAGTAGATGGTCAACTTGTCAAGTAATCGGCTGGGAGACCTTAATAATATTCATCACCTATATTACTGTTTCATAACATTCTTAATGGATTTAATCGTGAATATTACTGCTTTACCCCATTAGGACATGTACCTACGATCTAAGGAATAGTAGAAATATGAGAACTATCGAATTTCCTCGCATTGTATCTACAGGACATCATTTTACTGAGCGTCAGTGTAATTACTGTTGTTTGTACACTTTATAAGGACGCAGTCGAGTTTTGGAGGTACTTAGCCTACGGGACTGATGCTAATAAGGCTGGACTCCACGCTAGGGAATACTGCTGAGGTAAATACTAATTGGGATACTAATTGGGAATACTAATGAGGACATGCATTTTGAGCGTCAGTGTAAGGATGACATTTTGCATTAGTTTATTACAGGAAGTGGTCCAGCTGTTGACCACTAATTACAGGAAGTGGTCAAGCTGTTGACCACTAACAAGGGAGTGGTTCAAATCTCATTAGGAATGCATCACAACGTCTTCAGTTTGCTTCAGGACGTTGTGTCAAGTTGTGTTGAAAGACCCTGATCATTATGATGATAAAAGAAGTCAGCCTGTACCGCGTGGTTAATCATGACGGCACGGTACAAGTAAGACTGACGAACCGTAACGTCACGATGGATATGGGAAACTAACAGGTTTATTCCCCGGGCAGGGGTTGATTGGGAAGACTGTGACATTATTCTGTTTGCCGTTTTCGGACGCCCGGCCACAAAAACAGTCCCACATGACGGTTGGCGCAGTGACCCATCAAGGCACATTCTGTTACGGTTACTGTTGTTTACCCAGTTTGCTCGCATGCGGCGGGACACAACGTACCGGGCGGGGGACAAGCACAGTTTGATTGGGTAACAATTGGGTACATGTATCAATAGTTTTTTGCATGGCTCCAACTAGCTAGCGGCAAATCTTTGGTTGCCTAATGGATATAATCTCAAAGTAGATATTTCAGTAGGAAAGTTGTCACCAACCGGCTAGACAGTATCAGTAGACAAGACACTGTCCGTGGCCGGTGGTCTATTCTATAGTGTCTTGCCTATTTGTAAGGTAGTATGTTTGCTATCGTGACAGGTGCGCTTCACAGAATAACAGAATTAGCCATCTAGCGCGCACAATCATGGTAAAAGTACTAGTACTTTGGAGGATGAGCCAAACATCATCAGTGGAAATTTTATATACGTATATTTGGTAGATTACAAAAAGGTATCAGAGGCTGTCATGTTATTGGACTCGAGTAACAACAATATCGTCGTAGACATCACAAATTCCGCATTTTTATGTCATCCTTTTCTCTCTCTGTGTCTCAAAATAAACGTCATGCAACTTACCAACAATGGTGAGGTATATAGCAATAGCCATGTGAACGTCTGGGTCCAGTTGGTACATGGTGGTGTTGTATCTGTCGAAGTCGGTTGCAGCCCAAAGCGGCTCATCGTTGCTTCTGTTCGGGGCCCAGTCGTGGTCATCCCGACGGAGGCCGCCGGCCGGTCCCGGTGTCCAGGGCGGCCCGCCTGAGGTGCTCCAACAGCATGTAGAGTTGTCCATCTCGAGGTAGAATCGCTGACTGAGGAGCGAAGTAAGGAGCTGCCCATTGCCCGGTGTGGGAATACATGTAAATCTGTGATACACGGAACGGGTAGTGATAGGTGGCTTCATCAGGCCGAGTATGCAAATTAAGCCACGCAACGTACATTACTTGTATATCGACATAAAACGGTTGATTCTGGCGGGAACATATCGTAGTAAATAGCAGAAGAGTAACAGGTAATTTCTCATAATTACCTTGGATTCCTGCAGCTGTGGCGCATGATAACACGATCACCGCGATACTTGAAGGACCGTCAGCTGCAGCTAAGTGCTCCAGCCATGTGGATCTTCAAAAGCATTACTGTACAGAGACTTGTGTAGTGGCGTACGGCCCTCTTTCCACTAGACGGTGATTGTAGAGCGACCAAAACTGGATCTGTTTGATCCACGATTTTATATTACTATACAATAATGATGCACGCTGACTAAATCTGACTTTTATAAAAGACAGCAAAACTCACAATACGTGAAAATGACTATAAAACCCGTATGATGTATGATGAAAGGGAGGGAGACAATTTCGGGCGGTCATTGGCCTTCTGGTTTTTCCATCGACCCTTCTGTATTCCTCGCAGCAGTTACCCTGGATGCCAAACTAGTATCGGGCCGTTAGCCTTTTTCCTTCGGCAGCCGAGAGCCCTTCGCCCGCCTGCCTAAATTACCGCTACGGGGGAGTTGAGCCCGATGGGAGATGGCTGGCCCTAGAACTACCTCCCCCCGGGCTAGACTCCCCCGTAGCGGTAATTTACACCAGCGGGCGAAGGGCTTTTGCGGCCCGGACAGCGAGTTTGGATTCCAGGGTATGCAGCAGTGCGCTATGAAGGACAGAAATCGATAATCGTAGTTTAGGATAATCTACCCTTCGAGCTTAAGTGACGTAAGCAGCTGGAACAGTTAATCCCTCCTAAAAGCATTTGTCACAAAATAGGTCGGCGGACACCACAGGGAAGGAAGAACATCAGTTCTCCTGCTACCTGATTATTAACCGAGAATTTCCAAGAAATGGAGAAAGAAGCTTTTGAAGGACTGTCATCTTGAGATCTCTGATATGTCTTTAACGCGTACGAGAAAACAGCAATCTAAAATCATTCTCATGGTACTGCAAAGAGGACTCGCGCAACCACCTTATCTTGCTCAGAACCATCAACTTTATTTTTTAAATGACTTAGTCACTATAACTGGACTTTTGCCTCTACGCGTCGACATATAGAGGGGGAAATACCATGTTAAAGTAGATGGATTAATAACTAGAAAGGTAACATTTGCAAAGCAAATGCACAATGCTTACCTTCGCATGTGGGCTGCTCTGTTGATTCTTACTCAAATACATCCAGACAGGAGTATAAATCCCTCCTACTATAAAATTGCAACATTATATAACCCAATGCCAGTTACCATGGTGAGAGACGTCAACAAATCAGGTCATCTGCCAGGTCAGAGGTCAGTGTTTGGAACAGAGGAAGAAGAAGAGGAAACGTAGCAAAAACAATTGAGTGATAGGTTATATCTCCGATGACACAGTTTGCAAAATATAGGTCGTGCGAATCTTCAGCAGACTGGAAAGTGTGCCAGTTTGGAATTGGATGGGATTTTGATGACGTCCCTTGGGCGCCCCGAATATTTTCATATTCCCATTAGTCTCGCTTAGCTGCAGTTGTATCGAACTTTCCCCTGCACTTATTCCGCTACTCAAAGCCGTAAACATATCATCAATCGCAATCATAACTTTTTATTCAGCCATCATTGCCGGAGTAACATAATGGTAGACTTGCGTCGATTTTACAAGTAAAGTAAGATAGTACTAAGCACGTATTGAAAACAGAAATGAATAGCAGGAACATGAACACAAAACTAATTATGATTCAATATCACAGCGCAGCAGTGCATTTAATACATTAGGCTGCCACAGTCGATGTACATCTACATTTCCCTTGTTACTGTGACCTACAGGCGACACGTTTGTTTTAGTTCACCCCTGACATCTGTAGGATGTGACAGCAGTAATGGATGCGGAAGACAAATTCTTCATCGATCATCCGTTCCACATTACACCTCCCAGCTCAACGTTAAGTTCAAGTAGGAAAATCCCCAGCGTGTCTGGCCTGCATTAGCCGTCTTCTTTTGATATTCAAAGTAGTCAAAGGACCTTCATAACCTACGTTTTAATTGTACTTTTCCATTGAAGATTGCTTATATAATTAGAATAGTGTCGAGCTCGAACTGAGGAAGTAATGCTTATTTTTCTATATGATGATAAATAGATAGATGATAATTAGATAAATAGATAGATAGATGATGTCCTCAATGTACTGTTTTCGTGAGGAGGGCCTAATAGAAACCGAATACGTTAATCTGTAGGAGTCAGGCTTATCTGCATCGAGTTCTAGGCGATTGGTGCGTCCTTATAAATGGGAATGGTACTTCACGACTTGACGGGCCACATTTGTGGGGTTTCACGTATATTTTCAAATAGCCTGGATTCGTTTAAGAAATTACGTAAATCGGTCATTAATCAAACGTATGAAAGCTGAAAGATTTCGCTCGTTTAAAGTTCAAGCTGCCTAGTTGACTTTACTGGTCCTAATTGGTCCCTACGTGGGTTATTTTTACAACATGATCCGTTACCGACCAAGTAATGGTGGTCCACTAGACGCGATGAAGGCAATGTGACGGCTAGTCGCCAGGTAGACCTTTCGGTAACAAAGTCATATTACCGAGTGTCTTCCCTATTAATAATTATATTTCAGTCCATACCATGGTATGGATGAAATATATTGTGTTCCCTCATGTTTCTCCTTCTTCTTCTTCTTCTTCTCCTGCCACTCGCTCTGAGGGATTCAACTCCGCCATCATTCAGCCAAATGACTTGAAATTTGGCATGGAGGTAGAGTGGGCTAATACCCCCAGGCGTTTTTTTTCATTTTTTTGATACATGCCTTTAAAAAATTTTTATGAAGGTTTTTTGGGGCATTTTTCGCCAAAAAATGGATTTTTGGCTCCTGAGCCCTGGTTTTACAACCAAATGATCTGAAATTCGGTATAAGGGTACCTTGAACATGTGTCTACAGAACAACAGTCACATATTTGGCATACACCACTTCCAAATGACTCATTTGGGGGACTTTAATGGCTATTTTCAGCAAAAAAAGGGCCAAAAGTGCTATACCCGTTCCATGTTCTATCTAAAGAATGGCACGTTCTATCTGCCGTTGGCCATGGAACAGGTGTTCCATTGCGGGTTACCTGAGGTCACATTGCACGTAAGTCGTGCGTAATGACCCACACATTCAATTTTATGTGCCTAAGACCTTCAAAATGTATCAAATCTCATCATTGTTAGTATTTGCATACCTGTAAGAAGATTAGTAAAGCTTTCGAGATTCAATGTGCTTGTTGTTGCATCTTTGTTCTCAATTACATCGCTACTATATAATTCATTTAATTGAGAATCTTTGCCAGTTTTACACTGGCGTAAGTTTGGAATAGTCCACTTTTGCGTGGGAGGGAGATGGACTGAAATATGCTGTATTTGCTCCCAAGCAAATGTCGGCCTCTCTAGTTGGATACTGTCTTACCGGTTGGCTACGATTTTACCATCGAGAGATCTACTTGGGGATTACTGTTTGGTAGCCCTTCCCTAACCAGACATGGGTGATCTGTCAGTGCCGTGGTATACAATGAAAGGTCGGATATATATTGGAAATCAGTTTACAGTGTAGATTACTTTTCAGTCAAAATGCCATTGGGAAAGACGTTAAACTGATATTGTGTATATTATTAAACAACTTAGTTTTGTAAAATGCTTGTCATAGAATTGTCTTAACACAAATTCCCGTTTTGATGACTTTTTCAACAATATGTCTACTGGAGAAAGGACCCGAATTCTTCTTGCATTCTTCTGTGGGGTTGGAAAATATGAGGACTACATCAAAATGCAACTGTATCATCCCACAGCTGTTTGGAGATAAAGGTGTCTTATCTTGCTCGCAACACGAAGAAAAACACCGCAGGCACACGCAATGGCCAACGACCCAAAGACCTTGGAGCGGGCATCTTTGAAGGGAGTTACATGTAGGCTATCAAGACAGCAAGGCGCTGACCTTCGCTCTTTTCCCTGCAATGATGTCTGTGAATCGCTATTCGCGAGTCACAACATCCGCTAATGTAACATGTCAGCACCATGTGTGGTTTGTGGAGATACGAGAGAACTTCAGCAGAACGTATCGTACAAGGTCGTGTTTGCCTGTATAATGCTCAAATGTGGTGTCAGAAGAATTCTCCATGTTTGTCTATGTGTGACAGTGGGTTAACATTAGGCCATACTGATTTCTGCATAATAGGTTTACGGATTGTAAAAGAGGTGCTATTTTTGCTCTGAAATCATCTGTAAGTGCCAATGAGGGCCCCTAGCGATCCAAATTATTTTTGTTTTCCCCGTGCTGGATGCAGGTTTTCCTGCAAAGATAACTTCAGCCGTTTGGCGGCGCCCTTTGCAGCGTGTGAAAAGTGTACGTGTGCTTTCTTAAAGTACTAGTAACCAGGGCTCGATGTACATTTTTCAGCCCATTCGCACCTTCACCCAAAACAAATTACGGTACAAAAGAAGTAATCGTTTGTCCGATTTTTTTGCAATTTAATTTACGACATATTTGGTAATTTGGTAGCTTCTTTGTAGAATTTACAGTATGGGCCCGATTGTTTTTTAAATTTCATACTTTTTTTGCAAGCGGATGAAAATTGATGCTCGCGGATGTCGTCCGTCTAACACGACTTTCCTCACTAAACCCACATATATACATATGTTAGTCTAAGAGTGGAGGGAGAGAGCCATGGGCTTTTCAAATGAGGTCACATGTTGGATTACTGCACGCCAACATGCTAATGCTGTAATCTACCCACCCGTCAACACCTGGTCACCGGGATTTAACTGATGATTACTATGACGTCAATCAAAAGCCTCTATACCTTACCAAGACGTGGTTGATTCGTAATGCAACTTCCGGATACGGGCCTTTTTCTTTACGGAGTTGTAGATGTTTCCAACCTGTGTAATACTAACCACGCTCTCTGGGGCTGTATAACAGCCGAAGGGGCGGATGGAAGTTCCTATGGCAGTTCCTAATGCATGTGGAAACAATATTATCGTTCCATCCGTTAAGTGACGTACGTACACTTCGCCCACGACACATTCGTACCACGGACAAATCTCAGTGCAGATACAGTTAACTGTAAATAAACCCATAGATTCAAACTCTACCATAGATTTATGGTTCTGTGTCCGGTATTCCTGAAACACTCAGACCACCTTTCCTGTACACCATAGTTAAAACTGTACTTATTGATGAATCAGTAATATCTGATCTTTCAATAATATCGGAAAAAGAACATCTGATGAGAGGTGTGTACAGCCGACATGCACGCGCACGATGGATAAATACCACGATTTGACAAAAACAGTCGCTCTGTCCTTGGTGCTGAAGACAATATCCATTCAGCTTCAAAATGCATCAGCTATTCAACACCCTCGTTAGCAAATATCAAAAGAATGTATGGGATTACATAGTATGGGATTACATAGTAGATCTACTGCAAACATGTAACGTTATACAAAATGACCCCCCCCCCCCAAAATGTACAGTTTTAAGGCGAACAAACGCCAGTACACATATGTTATAAACGCCAGTATACATATGTTATAAACGTTTCTTCATCATAAAAACCCCAGAGGCCATTATATACTACTAATTGCACGGCGAAAACGGGTTATATTGCCTTGGATCAGTAATTACTGTATCACGGCTCCCAACTGTCAATCATCGCTGTTGATCGTAGCCCATTCGTTGTTGTTAGGATACCGATGTTGATGAGAAAAACATTTCAGCCTCCAGGAGCTTTTCATTTCATTTCACAAGTAAGATATACTTCCACCTGAGCCGTAGTGATCACTAGCCAAATCGCTCTTCTCTTTGGACGATAACTTATATTACGTTAGCATGGCCGGATTATTTAATTCTAGTAGAAGCAGTAACAGCACTGAGGTGTTGGGGAACCTCACCTCCCGGTACGTCAGGGCGTATTTAGAGACGGGCGGTCCCCTGACGCAGGGCGAGCTGTCGGCGGTGTCGGCGGCGTACGGGGCCGTCTTCCTGGTCGGCGTCCTGGGCAACCTGCTGGTGGCCGTGGTGCTGCTGAAGGTTCCCCACATGCGCAACCCCACCAACTACCTGCTGCTGAACCTGAGCGTGGCGGACCTGCTGTTTCTACTGGTCTGCATGCCTGTGTCTCTCATAGAAACATGGGTCTCCTTTCCTTGGATACTCGGAGAGTTCGTCTGTAAGTAGTCTTAATGCTCTTTAGGTAATAAGTAAATGTCCTCATTTTAGATACTTAAGAGTAAAGAGAATTTTGAAAGTGAAGAACCATAATTGGAGATACGAAAAGTTTCTTCCAAAATGTTTTTTATTACTTTAAAAAAAAGCAGTTGTTTTTATAATCTAACCTATAAGAAATACATGTTAATAATGTAATCAAGTAAAGTGTATAAAAAATATGTGTAAGACAATAAGGAATAATATAGTACATGTAGTCATATAGTAGACATGTCGACATATAGTTGGGGTCCCTTTAGACCTCACTGGACCACATATAAACTTTCCAGTATGTACACCAATTGGCCAACCTTATCCAAAAAATGAAGGAATCAGTTCCCATTCCGCCAGATTGGTCACACAAATGAGAGTTAAAAGTCTTCATTCAGTAACAGTACTGGGTTCCAATGCCTTCTTGTGGTTATGCAGATCTAAAGTTCATTTTAAACTGCTCTGTTGTTTATGAATACGCGATAAAAGGTCTTTTATCATTTATCTCAGTAATTGGAAACTAGCTGCGCACTTACGTATCAAACGCCGTTGATATCCATTGTACCTCTCCACCAGCCTTCCGTGCGAGTAAAAAAAAAACAGTCGAAATCTGTCGACATGTCAAATAGGGAGAACAAGGATTTGACTCACCCGCGGTCATAGATGCAAGAGGTATGTGCTCTCTGGGCTAACTTCTACGTACCTTTTTCAGCGGTTGAACTCTACTAGCAAATTATTTCCCCATCATGTTTGGCCAGCCTTGTGGAGTTCGGTGGACTCTAATTCACTGCAGCGAATTATTCACAAAATAACAAGTGAACACGCCAGACTTGACCACAAAATACATTGAATATTTCACATACACCTTTGGGGTTGATTCCGAAATCTAGCTTTAAGGATGCCATGAAAGACGTGTTTTGTTGCAGAACTACAATTTTTCCAAAGACAACATGGCGCCTGAAGACAGGGTAATTTGTAACAGTCAAAAAGACAATAATTGCCAGGCTAAAGGGCTGCCATCTTGAAAGCCGCAGGTTTTTCCACCAAATAAGCTGCC
>NW_017802603.1:609548-627359 GCF_001625305.1 Branchiostoma belcheri | reverse complement strand
CTATGGGTAATTCTATTTTCTATGGACACTTTTATTTTCTATGGGTACTTGTTTTTTTCTGTGTGTACTTCGCGAAGTTTTTTGGTGGCTGGCGAAGCGACATTCATTTTGCTTTCATGTGGATGTTCCCATTTTTATTATGGCGGTATATTTCTGTTTACCATTCTAGGCAACTAAATTTATTTTAAACCTATTAAAACATAATATACTTTACACTTTAAGAAAATTTTGTTTGCTTTGCATGCAATGTTCCACACGTTTATTAATTAGGAGTATCAAATAGTGATTATTACATCCTGGCATAGATTACAGTTTACGTAGGAAATATGGACAATATGCCGTTTCAGCTAAGGAGGTTAAATACAAGTATTGTATTCAACCTCCTGGTTTCAGTAAATAACCTGACATCTAAAATTGTTCATTTATGAAGTGCAAAAGCGTGAAACATAGGCCGTAAGCCATGGAGGTCGTTGACCTTTGTTGGGACGCCCCCCTCCCCACAAAAGTGCCAATTCATGTCACTACAGCACACATGTAGCTTACCACACGATTAGACGGTCAACCTAGAGTGTAATTTGAGTTTCTGTGAATATTTCAACAATTTTAGATGTCAGGTTATTTACTGAAACGGCATATTGTCCATATTTCCTACGTAAACTGCATGTGATGAACGTTCGCGGTTGGTAGGAGGGCAGCAAACTGCAATGCAATTTTTTCCAACATTGGCAATGAACCCTGCTTTAGATTACGGGCTTTTTTTAATACAAAGGAGTAATTTACATTCAGCGAGAAGTGATTTACCATATATCGCTACGGAAATGTTGACGGAAGTCTGAAACAATATGTCCTAGCCAACCCCCGAAAATAGTATGGTCCTGTGTCAAACATTAACATAATCTATGCCAGGATGTAATAATCACTATTTGATACTCCTAATTAATAAACGTGTGGAACATTGCATGCAAAACAAACAAAATTTTCTTAAAGTGTAAAGTATATTATGTTTTAATAGGTTTAAAATAAATTTAGTTGCCTAGAATGGTAAACAGAAATATACCGCCATAATAAAAATGGGAGCATCCACATCAAAGCAAAATGAATGTCGCTTCGCCAGCCACCAAAAAAACTTCGCGAAGTACACACAGAAAAAAACAAGTACCCATAGAAAATACAAAGTACCCATAGAAAATACAAAGTGCCCATAGAAAATACAAAGTGCCCATAGAAAATACAAAGTGCCCATAGAAAATACAAAGTACCCATAGAAAATACAAAGTACCCATAGAAAATACAAAGTGGAATAAAAAATGCTAAGTGTACCTATGGGCCTTCGTAAGATTGAGATTGGTGACAACCTACATGTAGGTCTTCTGGCATTGGTAGCTGAAGAAGAGAGGCAGGCAGAACCGGTGCGTCGCAAAAGTAACCGAGGGCCTACTTTCGAAAGTACTTCAACAGTGACGCAGGAAGTACTTCAGCAGTGACGCAGGAAGTATGCCGTGGCAGCTCCTTGCTATTGAGCAATAAAACCAATGAATATCGTTACTTCTGTTGAAATTTGGACTGGAAATAAATGCCAATAACTTCTGATTCCATTTTATTACGAAGGCATATGATGTAACAAGAGATAATGTCAGACACATTCTATTCCTGTTATGATCTGTTTTATGAAGTTGGCAAGAGAGCCGTGCCGGCTGTTTTCCCTTGCCCTTCGACATTCTGACACACAAATACAAGGTGTAACACACACAAGTACACGATGTAACACACACGTGGTGAACTGTGCGACGTAGTCTGAGGCAGGAGTTTATATATATATATATACAGTATGCTCCCTATAACTTCCTTTTCCTGACCATCTGATGCACTGATCAGCACATGTGACGTCATAATCTTAGGCAGGTGCCTGTTCGGCCGCCCGACGGGTCCCGGGCAGTGAGGTTACGGCGTCGCTTCGGCGTATTTCGCCGAACGGGGCCCGAAGTGTTTTTAACTCTGAGTTAAAATCGATTCGGCGACCGCGCGGGGCCAAAAATAGGCCGGCAGCCGTCGGGAAGCCCGCCGGTCTCCGTCCAGGTCCCGTTCGGTAGTGCCAAAAAACACGCCGAACACGCGCCGAGCGGGCCCCTTTCTTGAATTGTGACCTAAGCATTAGCAAGAAAAGATCATGAAAAATATTTAGTAGGCGAACAAATGGAAAGCAAACTAGTGTATAATCACGGAAACGAAAAAAAAATCATATTCATCCAAAAAGTCCATTAAGGACGGCGCACCAGTCAAAGAGGAAAAGAAAACACGGCATTTTACCGACTACTGTAACTTACATGTACAAAATGTTACTATGGTCGTGCGGTGAAACTACCTTTCCAATACATAATCAGCTTGTAACTAGCTGACAAAGACTTGTAACCTTTATATAACAGTAATATTGCAACTGGAAATTATTCTGTTTACTTCCCCAGGCTACTTCTCTCCGTACATGGAGTTCGTGACGTTCCACGCCTCCACCCTCACCATCATGGTTATCAGTGTGGAGCGCTACTACGTCATCTGCAAGCCGCTCCACTGTAAGGAGACCCTGACGGGCCGCTTCATCGCCAGCGTGCTGGTGGTGCTGTGGCCGGCAGCCTTCATCACCAGTCTGCCTGTTCTCTTCATCACACGCTTCAGACAGATCGACTCTGTTGGACCAGAACCGCTCTACACGTGCGAGACAGACTCCACCTTCTGGGCTAAGGTGTGTGCAGTTTTACATACAGCAATTGTTGTCATTGTAGACTAAACTTCACAATCAGGACATAACAGAGGGAACATGTCAAACCATTGTGACTTGACTGTCATATATATGTATGGATGTCTAGTCATATCGTCTTCAATGACAGTTATTCTTTCCACGTGGACATGTTCTTTATTTCTTTGCCGTTGCATTGTACTGGTCCCAATATATCTAGATCTGCACTCAGACATGTGGCTCCATCGAGAGGCATACAGTCGGTTTTTGAAATCTTTCTTGACCCATAATTATATCCACAAGGTTTCATCCGAATGTCGTTTCTACCTTTCAGGTGTACCTGCTGTCCAGCGCAGCCGTCTTTTATTTCCTGCCCATCGTGCTGTTGTCCGGCTGCTGTCTGGTCATCAGCCGACACCTCAACACTCCTGACATCCAGCCGTCCGTGGGACAGAGGGCGGCGATGGACAACCGGATCCGCTCCCGTAAGCAGGTGACGTACATGCTGCTGGCCGTGGCCGTGCTGTTCTTCATCTGCCTCCTGCCCTACCGCAGCACCCTGCTGGGCCTCATGTACGCCCCGCAGGAAATGATGCAGCTGATGGGCAACAAGGGCCTGCTGATCCTCATCATCATCTGCCGCATCATGGTGTACATCAACTCCACAGTCAACCCCATCCTCTACAACATCACCTCCACCAAGTTCCGCCGCGCCTTCAAGCAGGCCATCGGCATCACAGCTGGGAACGAGACCAGCCGGACAGGAACAGGGAACGAGACCAATAACACCCGCCGCATGCACGCGCGCAGAAGATCCACTGCTGTTTAAGTGCATGAACTGTAGACACATGTTGATAAAGGAACCACTTGCTTCTTGAGTGCCCCTACCCATTTGACCATAACCAATCCATATACATGTACCTTATTGTCATTGGGGCGTTACTTTCTTAGGATGAGAGCTGAGCAAAGTAGCCGGGAAACAATTTCAAAACTAGTATCAATTGTATTTGTATTGACTTTGTATTTGACAAATAGATATTGCAGTGGTGTGATTGTAAACCTAATATTGTTTGTAAGATTTCTTGTTAATAGTTACGTTATCACAGCTATTTTACGATTAAGGTTGTTATCCATAAGACCAAAATCTAATCTAAGACCTACATGTATATGTAGTAGGTAGATTGTTTCAGGCATTACCTAAATAGAATGTCAACTTCAGGGTACCCAGCCTACCCATTACTAGCAGTCAGTAGTAAAGACAGTGGTTTTGTCCAACAAGATAGCGCTGTACTGCGGAACAGCTGCATTATAAGATTTCATTACGATGCTGCGCAGATACGTACAGAAGAATCTGAAGTGCGTACAAACAAGGCCGAGCCCGTGTATTTACGTCATAATTTTCAATGGACCTGTCATTCCATACAGCTTAATCACAGGGAGCAGCGCATGGTTTCTGGTCCTCAACACCGGCTAATGACGTACTTGAGAAGGGACAAGACAACATCGCGGCTTGTCAGATGCGAACAACAAAAGGCAGCACTGCTGCTCAGAATGTAGGGCATGTCACATGGAAGGCTAGACGGAAAACATGTGCAATGTTAGAAACTTCAGTGACAGTGCACACAACACGGTTCCGCTGGGTAGTAAGCCCCAGGAATCCCAGAGGCGCTGAACAAGCAATGAACTTGTGCTGGCCCTCTTGTTTGGCTCGGACTATTGAATGTAAGAAGACATCACGGGTACCACTGAGCACGTCATGAGATTGTATAATATAAGTTGTTTTCTCGATGTATTCATGCAGGTTATCATGCTTTATCTTTATCTAAATGTGACGTTTTGTGTAGGATGCAGATGATTCCAAATGTCTGTAATCACGGATTAGAATGGGAAAATACCATTGCCTGGGGATACTATCGCAGACCCTTTACCTCTAGTAAATTGGTTGAATCCTTGCCCCTTTGAACTCAGTTGGTTTCACAACTGTTGGCTCTATTTAGATATAGTCTCACCGGTGCTCCACGAGAAAGGTACGTTGACATTTTATGCACAACATTATATGGTTTGAAGATCTTGTACCGAAACTCTACAATTGACATCAAATTGTCAGTTCTGACTGAAATGGCTTACGTTCTATTTGGAGCAATATTGTGAACTGAAAGGTTATGGGTTAAAATATTCCACGTCATTCGTCAGGAAATGACATTATTGAACAACAATAATATATATTATAATAATGTTCTTATAAGTTTTATATAGAAGTTGTTGGTTTAATTTTCATATTCATTATAGCTTATGTTATGAAGGCAGACTCTGCATGCGACGTCTCACGTCGGTTTGACTGTCGCAGTTACAAAACTATACAGGGGTAGTCTCAAACGTTCGTATGGCGTGTTCCAAACGATCACCCTGCTATCCATATAAAAAAAGCGCATGGGAGGAGTTTGAGTGATTCTGACATGTTCCACAAAGATTGGCCCGTCCCCAGTATTCCAGTATATACTACAATGTAGTAGTATGTCAATTGTACAACCATCTACTGCATAGATTCGAACCTATTCGAACGTAGAAGGCCGGAGAAACTTTGAAAAAAAAATCTGTATAATTTTGTGCTGTCTTTGATATTTAGTTGTGACTGGTGAAATTGTGAAGATTAAAGCTATTTAGCAATATTTGACTTGTTCTCGTTATCATTTCAATGTTCTACGTACGTACATAACCGTTTCAACTTTTAAGCGATATGCATGTCCGTGTTGTAAATAAACAAACCTATGAGACGATCCCCAAGTATGCCAGGCAGTTCAAACGTATTCTATGTATAGCTCCGGCCGGCGGTATACGATGCCCCACTTTGGCAGTTGTGTAACTGCGTCTCAAATTGGGCCAACTCCTTGAATAACATGCATGATGTACACACTACTTTGATTTTTGCAAGGACTGAGATTTACTTGTGTTTTTTTTTTTCGAAAGGTTTGAGGGTTTTTGTTTCAACATATGACGGAGGCAGCATGTGGCAGATCTAACATTTGATCTTTCATCTCTATTTCTATTTCAATTTCTATTTCTAAGTCCTCCTCTACCAGGCTTCAGAAGCGACTGGAAAGAGTAAAAATTGGCCAAATAGACAGATAACTTGCCAGGGAAGTTGGTCCGCTAAAGGAGTAAATTTGCCTCTACGGGCCAACTCCCGACATACTATCTGACCCATTTTCACTCTTTCCAGTCGCTTCTGAAGCTGGTTGAGGCTAATTGGAACTAACATTTCACGTTTGAATAATTTATTTCCAACTGTGTTTCTATTTCTATCACCATAGTGCTCGCGTCAAACAACATTACATTCTCCATCAAGCCAGGGGAGGATCAGTGACTCTGATCTAGGTGGGCATATTGAAAGGACTGAGTTTTGATTGCTATAATCACTACATCCACATCGCCCGCATCAGGATCCCCGCCATGACGGAGTATGACTTCCGGTGCCCCTCACACATCCGCAGGCTGTTCACGACCCTGCGGGACCAGCAGCTGTCCGGGGAGTTCACGGACGTGGTTCTGCGGGTGGAACACTGCACCTTCCCGTGCCACCGCGCCGTGCTGGCCGCCTGCAGCCCCTACTTCTCTACCATGTTCTCCGGCTCCCTCCGCGAGAGTCGCCAGAAGGAGATACGGATCCACGAACTGGAGCCCAGGACCATGGCGCTTCTCCTGGACTACGTCTACACGTCTGAGGCGAAGATCACCACCGACAACTGTCAGGGGCTGCTGTCCGCCGCTGAACTCTTCCAGTTCCCGGATCTCAAGCACGCATGCGCAGCTTTCCTTCAACGGCATCTCGACATGTCCAACAGTCTGGGCATCCAGCATTTCGCGCTTGCGCACCAGTGTCTCGCCCTGAAGGAGGAGGCTCACAAGTACACCTTGGACCACTTCCCAGACGTCGCTAAATCGGACGAGTTCCTTGACATTTCCTTGGACGTCTTAAGAAAGTACATCTTAAATCCAGCAACCAACGTCAAGGGCAGAGAACAGATCCTGGAGGCAGTCATGAGGTGGGTGCAGTGGGACGACGACAAGAGGAAGCGACATTTACCGGAAATGTTAAAAGTCACGCAACTCAACAAGATCGCATCGGACTATCTGGACAGGCTACCTGACGAGTATTACTTGATTCGCGAGTCTAAGGAGTGCCTGGAGATGATCACACGTGCGAAGGAACAGCAGGCAGTCGGAGGACAACCCGTGGAAGACCATGTCAACCTGAGCTTCCCCGGGTATGACCGAGGCTCGACCGATGTCATGCTGATTGTGGGTGGACTGTGGGGTAAACATGAGCAGGAGTGTAGAGGTGTGTTTATGTACGAAACCGCCACGGACTACTGGCGACAGTGCAAGCAGCTGCCCAAGTATGACATGAAATATTACGCGGTGGCGGCGGCGGGCCATCGCGTGTTCGTGACTGGCGGCTACGACTCGTACCGAAAACGTCCCCTCAGCCTGGTCCAGGTGTACGACTTGATGGACGACAGCTGGACAGAAGCACCCGAGTTAAACCGTGCGCGTTATCGGCACTGCAGTGTCTCCCTGGGAGATCACGTCTACGTCTTAGGCGGGTTTGACGGGCACATTAAGACGGCCAGCGTAGAACGCTTGTGTGTGTCACGATTCTCAGACTGGGAGCGGTTCGACTCAATGCTTCAAGAGGTGGAAATGGCCTCTGCGACTGCCTACGGTGACAAGATATACGTATTCGGCGGTGCCACACCCGGGGGCATTCATCCACGGAAAAGGTTCAGTGCTACAGCCTAGCTCGGCGTGACTGGGAGTACGTGTCGCCGCTGCCTACATCGACGTGGGCCGTGTGTAGCGCCGCTGCCCGCGGGCTGATCGCAGTACTAGGTGTCACATTTACCTCCACTAGACTCATGCAGCTCTACGACCCTGACGCCGATCAGTGGATAGACGTCCCGCCCCTGCCGTATGACCGGATGTACTGCTCCATGGCCGCACTGGACGGGAAAATCTACGTGACCGGAGGGGAGGACACCAACACCCAGGACACCCTCTCCACCATGCACGTGTACGATCCCTCCAACAACACCTGGGTGGAGATGCAACCTACCAACCGCCATCAACTCTCACGGGTCCGCCACCGTACAGAAAGTAAATGTGCAGTGGCTGATACACAGGCCTCGTAGTTAGGACGGAGGTAAACGAGCATAGGGACTCTGAACAGCTTGATCTTTTTTTTTTGATCTGTTGAAAAGGAAACACTGATGAAACTTCTTTAGGTACAATAGTCTTTATTCTATCTACTGAGAGAAACATATCTGAAAGAACACTTAATGTAAACCTTCGGACTCGCCAACATAGTGTCATGCCCACGGAAATATATACTCGGAGATTATCATTATCAGACGAATGCCGTCATTGTAATTTCCAAGTACTACATGTACAATTGTCTCTTACATTCAAATACTAGTCGCTACTACATACAATATTAAAATATTTTTTTTGTACCAAGCTATCAACTTGACATTAAAACGTTCAACCAGGGTACAGAAGTAGTGTTCCTTTCAACAACACAGTAATTATTATCATTACTAAACAAAGTCCACGTTATCTTCACTGGTCTTCAGACAGTTATGGAATATCACATTACATTCTAAAAGTACGTTATACCCATTGTCACATTCAAAAATTCTCAAATGCATTTACACTTTGTGTTTAGAATCCGAAGTTTGCTCAGTTCTTAAGTCAGCGATCTGTTCAAAAATCCTTTACTTTTTATTCTTTTTTTTTATTTCATATTTTTTTTGGTCATTTTTTATCCAGGGTTGGATACTGATTTTCAGTGGGGCCCTGCGTCATACATAAATGGACAAGTTAAATACATAAAGTCACATACACACAAACAACAAAACTATTTCAAAGATACAATAAATGATAATCATGACAATTATAATTATGAAAACACTGTAACGAACAATAATGACTAACAATGCTAATAACAGATGTTCAAATTCACGCAAAGTCCAGTCCGTTCAAATTTGTCGTTATCGAGGAGTCAGAGGTCAGAGAAGTTTGATTTTTAAAGCAGACATGGACGTACAAGTTTTTATAGTGTGTTTAGAGGTTAGGACCTCTACACGAGAACTTGCGCTTTCCACATTCAAGACTTACTAGCGGCAGCTTCAAGGATTATAGATTCAGAGTAGGAAGTTTTGATTTTATGATACGTCAGTAAAAAGGTTGACATGATTCAACGAAGATGTGGGATCATGGAACCATAGTTATAAGTGTGATACAGCCCCCCCTTCAATACGTGCTAGTCGTAGGCCGCTTGACAAAGTCATTATTTTGATGTCAACATCAACCGTGCATCCAAAGAAATGGCAGTGGATCTTCTGCGCGCGTGCATGCGGATGTTATTGGTCTCGTTCCCTGTTCCTGTCCGGCTGGTCTCGTTCCCAGCTGTGATGCCGATGGCCTGCTTGAAGGCGCGGCGGAACTTGGTGGAGGTGATGTTGTAGAGGATGGGGTTGACTGTGGAGTTGATGTACACCATGATGCGGCAGATGATGATGAGGATCAGCAGACCCTTGTGGCCCATCAGCTGCATCATTTCGTGCGGGGCGTACATGAGGCCCAGCAGGGTGCTGCGGTAGGGCAGGAGGCAGATGAAGAACAGCACGGCCACGGCCAGCAGCATGTACGTCACCTGCTTACGGGAGCGGATCCGGTTGTCCATCGCCGCCCTCTGTCCCACGGACGGCTGGATGTCAGGGTTGTGCAGGTGGCGGCTGATGACCAGACAGCAGCCGGACAACAGCACGATGGGCAGGAATAAAAGACGGCTGCGCTGGACAGCAGGTACACCTGGAAGGTGGGAACGACATCTTGATGAAGATAGCCATTTGGATACATTAGAATTGCAATATATATTAAACGATCCAGAAAGATGTTAAATTTGGATGCGTACCACAATAACACCGGTCTGTATGTATCTCAAATTCTCATCAGAGCGGCACTTCTAAGTACAACGCACAGATATATTTTTAGACTGGTACAATTGTAAAGACATAAACTACAATGATGTCCATATTGGAAAAATATATGTCATATTTGCCACTAAAGACGATAGGACTGGACGCCCATATGATTGTGAAAATATGGACGTCCAGATCGAGTCTACAATGACAACCATTGCCGTCTGTGAAACTTTAACAGCCACACACCTTAGCCCAGAAGGTGGAGTCTGTCTCGCACGTGTAGAGCGGGTCCGGTCCAACAGAGTCGATCTGTCTGAAGCGTGTGATGAAGAGGACAGGCAGACTGGTGATGAAGGCTGCCGGCCACAGCACCGCCAGCACGCTGGCGATGAAGCGGCCCGTCAGGGTCTCCTTACAGTGGAGCGGCTTGCAGATGACGTAGTAGCGCTCCACACTGATAACCATGATGGTGAGGGTGGAGGCGTGGAACGTCACGAACTCCATGTACGGATTGAAGTAGCCTGTGAAAGCAAACAAAAACTTAACTGTACAGTTGTAGTGAAATGAATGGTCGGTTGCGATCTGACAAAAGTGTCAAACAACCGAACGTCTTATACAAAGTTTCCTACAAGGTCGGACATACATCGGATCTTCGGGACCTCCACGAGGCCAGAAATTGAAATCTTTGTGACTAATAGGCCCATTGCGCGTGATGTCATAGTCACAAAGATTTCAATTTCTGGCTGTTGCAGTTTTACAGACGGCAATGTAGACTCGACTGACCAGTAGGGTTGGTGCGGAGTGTGGTCTGCCAGAGGAGAAGGGACGAAGAAGTTGGCTCTGAGAACACCTGAATTCTAAGGCCGCGAGTGATTATGTTATTCTTACTTTTCAGATTTTTACTTCGTGCCATAACCGAGGCAATGTACTCATTTTAAGTCAATATACTCCATTCCTAGTCGGACACAACCGTGAGGCTTGCCAGGAATCAAAACCGATACCTTTCTGAAGCAATACCCCTGAACACCAGAACACTTTGCCACCTGCGTTTGAACGTTAGCTATAGTTATCGAATACTAGTGCCTTTGTCCTTGCATTTGTTGACGTAAGTCAATCTGACCCGCTGGGCATTGCCGCCGGTTATATTGCAATAGAACAGACATTTTTGGTCAATGCGGTAGCAAAGATAGTCTGAAGGGCACTCATGTCGATAGAGACTAAAGCTTTCGAAGGGGATGACGTATGTGCAACATGTTGTTGTCAGAGGGATATAAATAAACCGCAGGCCTCATCGAAGCTGTAAGGCTCAGACGCCACAGGACGACATCATCAGTAGTCATGACAACGGACTAATGACGTATGTGCGTCTGCGTACCGCAGGATTCCATGAAGGCATATCACAAGGCATAGGACTCCAAGGAATATCACGAATGAGTTAGGTTTTCTGCGCTATCTAATCAGGAGTGAAGTAGTGTAAGCCAGAAGTGTTCCATGACGTACAGCATGTGCAACATGTTGTTGCATATACGCCTACCAGTGCTCAGTCCTTTTTGGCAAGCTTTCAAGCATGCTTGGACACATTATTAATTTTAACACCCTTTCTGGCAATGCTAAATCACTTTTAGTTCTTCGCGGTAGCTCGTATGACATTAACTGTAAAATTATGTTAGCAGCACAAAACTACATAACAGAAACAAAACGCTTTAGCTGTATTTGTCTTTTATGTATCCTTACTTTTTCAAACGTCTTGTAAAATATTTTCCCCACGATCATTGTAAAAGTGGCTGCAAGAATATAAGTTGTACCTAATTTTGAGTTCGCAGCCACTTAGTCCGTATCCTTCCATTTGTATTTATCACTGTGTTTCTGAATAATGAAAATAATAAAAAATGTTGTTGTCAGAGCGATATAAACAAACCGCAGGCCACTGAGAATCTTCCAGAAAATGGGTTCCCAAGCCCTTCAGCCGATGTACCAAATCACACTTGAAAGCTGTTGTATTTTATTTGAAAAACGTAGAAAATTGCCCGGTACCTAGTACTTTGGATAGTGATAAATAGCAGGAATTCGAATGCTTGTAGGTCCGGTAATACCAGATTAACCTATCTCTACTGGTGGCTATAGGCAAGCAAGATCAGTCTAGGCCGGGCATTTATCGCCATTAATAAATCCCACCTTTGGTGCATTGTATACGTAGGGAGAACATATATACATAAACGATTTCTGTATCTCTTACCGCACCAGCTGTTGAATTACTCTGAAGTAATCCTGAAAGTGTTTTCCGCCCAAAACCCAACAAGAGGAAAATGGCATGTTATAAAAAGCTTCATCCCAGAAATTTAATATATCTCGCCATGCATATGTCCCGAATGCAACTCTTTCATCGGCCTGGTGCTAGAAACAACCCATTTGTACATGTTCCTAGGCGGACCATAAACAGACGTATATATGAACGGCATGTACCAGCGTGCACACCATCGGCGCTACCGGCTACGTCGCGACGTCGATGAAAGCTTTTGTTTACAACAGTTGAATGAGGTGGAATTTAGACCGTTATCCATAGAGGCGCTTACATGTTGTACATCAGCCAAGGCCAAGCTAATCTAAGACTACAATCTAGCAGAAACTGTCCTTTTGCTGCATCTTACGCCATATTAAGACATGACGGATCAAAATGACATAAAAGTATTTGATTACAGCTCTGAGAAAGGCATGAAAACTAGGGGAGCCAAGCGCCGGTGTTCATACTGTGAAACAGTCTAGTGAATGTAATACATATGTGTATCTATGTGTAATATATACATCATGGCTGTAAACAATCATGTATCTGATCTAATATAATAGGATGAGGAGATGTGTACTTACACATGAACTCTCCCAGTAGCCAGGGGAAGACGACCCATGTTTCTATGAGAGACACGGGCATGCAGACCAGGAGAAACAGCAGGTCCGCCACGCTCAGGTTCAGCAGCAGGTAGTTGGTGGGGTTGCGCATGTGGGGAACCTTCAGCAGCACCACGGCCACCAGCAGGTTGCCCAGGACGCCGACCAGGAAGACGGCCCCGTACGCCGCCGACACCGCCGACAGCTCGCCCTGCGTCAGCAGCTCGTTCATCATCACACCAAGGACCGCATCAGAGGCATTGGAACTGTTCGCAGTAACGTTACCCACTGACACATCCATGCCTATCACTTCAATGTGGGGTCCTGAAGATAAAGTCTAAGATATCACCGTTTTCTGTTTTACAGGTACCGTATGTGGCACGCGAGCGCCCACCGTGCATGCAGTGGCTTCTTTACCTCTCTTCTCAGCACTGGTCGCTTTGCATCTTGGTACCAAGTTTCCTGCCTGTTGAATATGTGCTATAGATACGACGTCATTGGCAAACTGTGAAAAATAAACTTCAAACAAACAGGGTCAGGAATCAAATTTAGTTCAAACAAACATTTTTCAGAAGAGAAAAAAATATCAACATGACGCGTTAAAGCCGCAGGTGGTGGAAGAGCTAACGGCACACGGCACATACGCGATTACATCTCCTTTTCCATATGTGTCCAAAGGTGTGACGTATCAAACACGATATTTTCAGACGAACAGTAACATCATCTTCTCTGTGATATCAACGTGTAATTGAACCAAAGAAATCATAACGATATGTTTATGTTAGGTTCAATGATGTCTTCGGATACCAGTGGTATTATTATGGCATAATAGTAAGTTGTAACCAGTGACAAATTTATTTTCAGAATTTCAAAGTCCATGTACATGTATTACTCTAAATAAGTGCTTGTGTCGTTTCATACGTGTATGCGTAGTTCGAATGAAATACATACCACGCATGCCATAATCATGCATTGTCAGCTAGGACATTAATCGTCTAAATCATCTTCATCATTTTGAAAAGCTCTAATAGTAACATCGCGAGGTGTCCTATAAAAACACAGTGGAATAAGCACCAAATATTTGTCAACGTTCATGGTTTATAGTTTGACTTATAACACTTTCTAAAACCTCTTTCAGACTATGACATCCACTTTGCTTTTATTGTCTCACCCAAAGCCATCTCAAGTTGTAGAGCCCGTAGTAGCTCCGTACAGTCCATCGAGCAGTAAAACTAAAATGTACAAAGATTTTTGATGGCAATGAATGAATGAAATAGAGTTCCCCGATCTCATACCTTCGCCAAATGATGTTAATCTTTATGACTGACAAATTATTAAATAATAGATTATTCACCCCTGATTTAACAAATAGGATTCTCATTTTCATGAATTACATCAGTTTATCATACTCTCAACCAAAAGACAGTCTTATATTAACAAACAATGCCATTCTAGCATTTCCTAATAAATTATGCAAATGAGGTCCTGATTTGAATACATTATGTTTAATTCTGTTCACCTTCACTGAAGTCTCAAATACCACAAGTATAAAATTCCAGGCAGTTATCATTACATAATTATAAAGGTTTCTCATTAATTATGCAAATCACGTCTTTATTTACATAATCAATATCTGCCTGTGTTTCTCTCGTTCTCAATTACCAATGTCACAGGCTTCAATAGTCCTATCATGGAAAGCAGCTGAGTTAGATAATTTCTTCATAAATTAGGCAAATTATATCCATATTTATAATAATCATATCAAGCATCACGCAAGCTACCTACATACCAAAAATCACGACGATCCGTCAAACGGTTCTTGAGTTTGCCTCTTTTGAATATTTTCAAACAGATAGCCCTGCAGTTCCAGAGCAAGCCGCTAGGGGGCCCAATCTCACGTCACGTCTTCCCCAGCACAAGAGCTACCTACCATCCAAATTTCGTGACCCCAGCATGTCTAGATCATGAGATATCAAAACCGGAAGTTCAGCTGCAGTACCATAACAAGCCGCTAGGGGGTCCAAAATCTAATATTTCCAGGTCTCATCAAGACCTACCAATCAAAACAATCCATTTAAGCCTTCTCAAGTTATCGTGTCCCGTGACGGACGGACGGACACACGCATACACGAACGCCTCTGAAAACATAACCTTCTTGGCGAAGGAAATTAACCTGTGCCTGGGATACGAAGGTTTACGTGAAGAGTGCCGCTCGTTGAAGATTTCAGATTTTTGTAAGGGTCGGGAACAATAAAATGCAAATTGGTCAAATGAGAACCTTAGGACGGAGGTATGAAATCTCCACGTTCTTGTTCTTCTTGATGCGGGTAATCTTTATATCTGTAACGAGGCAATTGATTGGTACTCGTGACAGAATACAGAGGATTGATGTGTACTTAGCCTAGTTAAAGGACAAGGTCCTCACCTCCCACCTGTAATTTGAATACACTGTCTCGTTCACGCAAAAAAAATTCAATACGTTTCTTTCACTGCGGAATCCATACATTTTGCATCTGTAGGTTGTAACGGAAACGAGTGGGGCCATGGATTGGTCTGCTCCATTCGAGTAAGACATAGTTTGTGACAAAGCGTGGGCTGGGGATGACAGCTTCGTACATGTAGGTGGATTAGATTTGATGAGCTCAGTTCATTAGATATTAGTATCGTGACAAAATGTAAGAGCAACGACCCATTTAACAAGCGGATATAAAGTTACAATGGACACTTTGCCTTTACATAAAGCCGTAAAGCCCAGACTAATTCGCATCTTGTCTCACAGCACAAGCCTTAACATCACCGAATACGTGTAAGTTCAAGGATCCCAGTCTGTCTGAACTGAAGTAGCTTTGATTCTGTTTCCATGGCGACGCTTCATGGTCAGATTCGATGACGGAAATAGTCTGGCAATGGCGATTATTAGCAGCATTAAGTTCAAATGTCCAAGAGCAAGACACATCTCCTAGGCAATGGCAGATTCAGAATTAACGGAACTCGGTGGGTGGGTGTTATATTTACGTATGCAGACACTCTTTAATAGGTTATCATCTTGGCATATAGCACGCTGACTGGTAGAGAAGAGTAAGTTATTGCCATGGGAAAGCCTTTGATGAAAATCACTGCAGCTGCAGGCATATTTCCACCCTGGTGTCAAGTGCCTTAAACTCCGCTTTCTGAGCTTTTTGTGCTCCCTGAGCTGCAGGCGAAGTAACAGGACCCTTCTGAGAAGTGCTTTGAGAGATACCGGAGATGTCGGAAGAACAAAGCGAGCAGTAGCACCGCCGTCATCATAGTTTTCCGTGGCTTTCATACTCCCCCATACAGCCCCGGCCATGGTGCCATATGTATTAGATTTGTGAAGAAAAGACAATTGTTTAAAAATCATCTTTCTCACTTCAGGATTACAAACATACAGGGTACATTATTTTGACTGTTACAGCAGTTTGGTGTTATTATGGCTTGGTAAGAATTTATTCCCAAATCACCAAATTCACACTGAAATTCCAGCTACATCTTTAATCTCCTTCAAGAGAGCTAGCCTACACGGAACTATGATTCACTGAGATATAGTAGCATACATGCACCAATGCTGTTATGGGAATGTTCTATATATGGAATGGATTATAAAGCATAGTAACTACTTAAGGTGAAGGCTGATTGCTTGTCCTAGATAGAGAAGCATCCAATATCTGATTAGGCCACACCGATTTAATTTTATGGATGACATCCTCTGAAGACCCCCAAACTAGTGCACGCGGGCGAAAAAAATAAAAATCCGGCCAAAAATAAAAATGCTACAAAACCACAGGAATACAAACCTGGTGAATTTGGCGCATTACATAGCGACGTATACGACAGGCCGACACATGCTGGATTTTTGCGGAATATATGAATCGACACTGCTGTACGTATGTACTGAGTTCTTGAGTCTTGGAGCTTCGGTAGCCTGGCTGCCGTCAACCAGAGTTATCACCACCATGCACTACCCAGGCCTAAAGCCAGGCCAGAGCCTCGGAATACGTGATCTCTTTTTTTTTTTTGTGAGATCGGGCGAAAATCAATGCGCGCGCGGATGTCATCCATAAAATTAAATCGGTGTGGCCTTACTGTAATTCACTTTATGTTCGCGGTAGCAAAAGTTTGTGGTCTGCAGAGAAAAATGGACACATTCACAGAGCTACATGTATATGTTCACGGTGGTGACAGGTACAGTAAAAAACAAAGTCAGCAAATTAGTTGTTAACAGTAATCATACGTTTGTGGTACAGAAGTGAATGCAAAAACCACTAACATAAAAATACCGCGAAAAAAATCATTACACTACAGTATATTGCTGCAGATGTTGCTGTCATAGGGGTTGGCAGCAGTCATTGATTGAATAACAACAGCTGGAGAAATAATGAGTTCCAGCGTTTAATGAAGTAATCACGGTTGTGTCAAACTGGTAGCTGTAGGCAAGAGACTATTAATTTGGTGTGAAAGTGCACACAAAGGAAGCTTCTCTTTCAAACCCCTGAAGGCACAATCTGCATGCAGTAACAGCCAAATTGTGCCAAAGGAATCGTCTCTATTGCAGATACTGTCCGATGTTTTTTCAACCTCTATCCATTTAAGGATAATATGAAGTATGAATTCTACTGGCTGCATGTTGAGTGAGGAATAAATATGTATATAGACACATAAATCTGGAGGGAATGTTTAATGACTGAACCGCTTTTGAGCCTGGTCTCCTTCATCATGCTTTAATCTTGTCCTGACTGTAACCACATCTACAGACCAGACTTTATGTTTGGTTAAGAGTAGAATTCTGTAGGAAGTAGATTGGTAAATAAATACAACAGGTCACTGCAAATCTAGCTTCATGATACTTTACTGGGACGTGACTGTATATTCAAACTGATACAACTACTCACTAGCATGTATGTACCTGCCAGTTTTATTAGCATTACACATTATGCACTCTTACCCACAATAATAGTAAGAAAATTTTACATAGTTTGATTTCTACAATACAAGTCAAGAAGACTTTACCTATATTGATTTATTGTTGTTACTCCCACTTATGAAAATACATTTTACAGTAACGTTTACCCACATAAAGACTGTACGTGAAAAAAATAGTTGATACAAACACAAAAGGCAACAGAAAATTATACAACATAAAAAGTTAAATAATACTAAATAGCTAGTAAATAACTATGACTCGCTGGAAGGCAA